>NC_083473.1:18285971-18305971 GCF_030014155.1 Tachysurus vachellii
TAGCTCAATCCTGGAACAGATGGTCAGAAGTCTTAACACCAAGAGCCCCGTTTATATCATCGGTGCTTCTATTCATACCTGGGTGTGAAATGTGTGTACACAACCCTCCCATGCAGGAACCCAGATTTATAAAGAGATACCTGGAGATTTAGATTAAAAACAGAAATAAAAGTGACCCATGTGCAATATTTTAAAGACAGTGGCATCGCATGGATGCAGATTGAATTTCAGCTAAATGCAAAAATCACTGCTGTTATACATCCTATAAACTTATACAGCTCCATAGATTTTCCTTATAGACTACTTGGTCATTAGACGCAGTAAAGCATAACATTATTTTATAAACTTCAAGTTTAGTCTTATTTTTATAATTTACTCATTTGATACCTCTGGTAGTAAGAAATTTATGTTAAAACGATACTGAATTTAAAAATTACGTAGAGTGAACAGTTTGGAAATTATTACAGTAGCACAATCCGGAATCACTAAGATGAGAATGAGGATGAAGATCCCTTTTGAGTTTTTCCTCACAACCATCACCTCTGACTCACTCATTAGGGATAAATATACATTTACATTTTAAGATTTATCCTTTCTATTATGGATTTTTATATTTCTGTAAAGCTGCCTTGTGGCAACATTAAACATTAACTGTTAAAAATGCTGAACAAATAAAATTGAATTGAATTGACTTAATTTGTGGAGATGGTTTTGGCATGCTGTAAATCGTGAGTAAATACAAGCTGCAGATAGCTGTGAGGTAATTCCACACATTCTAAGATCCATTTTTTTAGTTTATAGTTTACTTTATAAGCATTTTATTAATTCATTCATTTTCTCCCGCTTATCCGAACTATTCACGGGTCACGGGGAGCCTGTGCCTCAGGCGTCATTGGGCATCAAGGCAGGATACACCCTGGACGGAGTGCCAACCCATCACAGGGCACACACACACACACACACACTCTCATTCACTCATGCAATCCGGACAATTTAGAGATGCCAATCAACCTACCATGCATGTCTTTGGACCGAGGGAGGAAACCGGAGTACACAGAGGAAACCCCCGAGGCACGGGGAGAACATGCAAACTCCACACACACAAGGCGGAGGCGGGAATCGAACCCCCAACCCTGGAGGTGTGAGGCAAACGTGCTAACCACTAAGCCACCGTGCTCTCCTCATATTTGTTTGTATTTCTTAATATAAGTAGAACTGATTGATTTGAGTTGAGATGGGTGAATTAGTTGATGGTTCCTTAAACTATAACATAATATCTCAGTGTCCGATTTTATTCACAAAGGGCCAGTGTAGGTGCTGGTAACACACCTAATTGCTAATTCCACACCTGTTTAATCAGGTGATTTGGGTAGACTCGGGTGTGGCTTCTGCTTGGTTGGCAGCCAGGGCATGATTGAAGTGAACAAGGCAGTAAATCAGCTTTTATTAAATGGTAGATAAACAAGACCAACATCAATGCGCAAATTGCAGAGATGTCTAGTTCTTAACTGTGATATGGATGAAAGGCCTGCCTATAATAACTAATAAATCACATGAGGAAAACACTCTGCTTAACAAACTAGACATTTTCATTCTCTGACCCACTGATGTTCACTCTCTTGAGTGTTTGGTTGTGGAGCCCAGCAGTGTCGTCTGGATGCATCAGACAGAAGTCTGCTCCACCAAACAGAATAAGTCACGTGGAATTAGTCCCTAAGGAATTATGAGGGCATGTACTGTGCTGCATCACCCTTAACCAGCAACCCATTTAACCAGTTCACATATCTACCCACTAGTTACATGAAGGAGTCATGCATCGAGTATGAATAACTGGGGTATATTTTAACAAGCTCTTTTAATGCCATTTGGAAATAATTCCTCGTATGTCCTCGTAGTGGAAATTCTAGCATTTTGTCTCAATCTCTATCATAAATTCCACTCCAAATTCTCCCAAATTCTTCTTTTTTGATTTTTTTTTTTTTACACATTTCTTATCATTAGCACGCTCAACAACAAAGGCAGATCACATTTAAATATCACTTGCATTGACTATTTATGGCTATTTGTGGGTAGTAACAGGACAGGATAAAAGCCTCATTGACCTTTACACATTTTGGAACCCAAATAAAGTTTTATAAGTGAGAAGATACCACCAAGCATGCTATTTTTTGTATATCTATTTGTTCTATATGAAGAGCAAGCAACAGATAAGAGGATTACGGATGCTGGGAGTTTAAAACCAGTGGAGCTGTGAGGTGATAGAGAGGAGCTCATTACACCCCATGACACCTCTTCTATTAGCTCACACTTCACTGATGCAGTTCACACCTCCAAACAGTGAGCAGTAGCATGTCTCTAAAACTTTTTAATGCACACTTTGGGGAGGTGTCAGCCAGCTGTAGTAACTCAAAATTGCATGTGTTTCGTTCGCAACATGCTTGACAGACAACAGTGATGGATTTTATCCTCACTTTAGTGAACTTTAGAGCCAGTGTATTAGATTTAACAAGTGAATATGTCTGTATGTTGACCGATATAAAGGTAAGTACAGACTAACTCATTTAAAATGCTAAAGTTTGTCGTTGATGCTATGACGAGCCACGTTGGTTTGATGTCACTTGTAGAACTCGGAGATGAAGAGACCATCCCTCAGTATGAGGATGTTCTTACATCCTGCTTAGCCACTCTTCATTAAGTTCCAGGCTTTTACTCCTTTCTGGAGAGTGATCATGTGAAATAATGTCTTTATTAGCATATTATGCATATTAGCATATTAGCATTAGTATTTGAGGGTGTGTGGTCTACTGGAGAACACACAGGATGTAAACAGATTGTGAGAGCCAGAGAGCTGTGAGTTTAGACACTAATGGAGCTGTGATGCTTTCCCAGAGTGAAAAAAATCATTACATACCATCACTTCACACCAGGGTTCACACACTACTGTATGTTACACCTCACATTACAGCAGTAGTAAACATGCACACACACAAGTAACAACTTTAACATATCATTTATCATATGTTTAATGCAAGTACAGTATTTAACTAAATTATATACTTTTTAATTGATTTCTTTACAATTATATCCAGTTGTCTCCAGCATCCAAATCCAGCATCTATATCTATCAAAAAAAAACCTTGAACTTCGAACTTCCTCTGGGGTCAATAAAGTATGTATGTATATGTATGTATGTTTCTATCTATCTATCTATCTATCTATCTATCTATCTATCTATCTATCTATCTATCTATCTATCTGCCGATAGCAGTGGTGGCACGTAGATCTGTGGACAAATTAGTAGAAAGTAAGGTTTTCTCTTGCACTGATTACTAGGCAGCATTTACAACCCTGGTGCTTATCAGTACAGTTTAAGCTTTACTTCTCTCTCTCTCTCTCTCTCTCTCTCTCTCTCTCTCTCTCTCTCTCTCTCTCTCTCTTTTGCTCATTAAAGATGGTGGAAAGGAGCTGCTTGGTGGAGACAATAACCCTTGGTGTGAAAGTCCATTCTTGCTGTGAAAGTCCATTCTAATGTAACTTTATTGTGTGTGTGTGTGAGAGAGAGAGAGAGAGAGAGAGAGAGAGAGAGAGAGAGAGAGAGAGAGAGAGAGAGAGAGAGAGAGAGAGAGAGAGAGAGAGAGAGAGAGAGAGAGAGAATCCTCTCACAGAGAACCTGAGCACTGGATCAAACCAGTGACCCTGACGATGTAAGGAAAAAAACACAACCCACTGTCCAGATACAACCACTGCAGCATTTAAATAAATATAAAAGTACATACATACATAAATATGTATATTTATACATAAAATTCTTCAGCTTCATATTATGAAAATGACAATAAAAGATTCTTGACATGAAATAGATAAATGTGTGTGAAAGAAAAGATGCCTTTACTTGTTACATATACAGTACATTACAGCATAATGGAGGTTGGGTAGTAAATTCTAGTTTTTATTAGCTTCTAAATGATCTCTGCCATCATAGTAGTTTCACCTTTTCTTCTACCATCACCTCATTTTAATCTATTATAGGCATTTATCTGGAATTAAACTTACATAGGTGCCTATATGCAGTATCCATTTTTTTTTTTTAAAGGCAGACATTTTGTTGAATGATTTCATTCTTCATTTATTAGTGCATAAATTCTTTGCAGATATTTAATAGCTGTTTTTTTACTACAGAATTGATTCCAGTGATGAAAGTTGATTTATTTATTAATCTACATGAAATCACCAGTTGCCACAAATACAGTATGTACAAAGAATTGTTTTTGTAATTAATTGGACATTTTTGTTAAAGAGTAAGTGTCTTAAAAAAGTTGTGTTAAAAAAGTGTTGTGTGTGTACTGTATATGTGTGTGTGTATGTGTATGTACAGTATGAATGTATGGCAGAGAGACAGAGAATTTGTGTGATATAGACAGGTGGTCAACTCGATATTCTTCAGCTGTTCCTTATTTTTAGGCTGCTTGTTAGATGAAGGTGTAACTTTGACAGTTTCACGTGACTCCATCATTCTGCAAGGACACTAGATTCAAGGGTGCACATGTCTCCTGATAATATACACGCTAAGTAGGATGAGATTCTTCTTAAGGCCTTAATTCAATAATCAGATAACTTGAGTATCCATCTATCCACTGCATCTGTAGTGCATGTGTGATGATTATATACAACAATCTTGACACGTTACCTAAAAAAAAAAAAAAAAACAGAAAAAAGAATAAACCTTATTCCCTTATAATGAAAGCGACTATGTGACTGTAGCTCTGGTTTAAAACTGTTCCAACAATATAGGTCTTATAATGAGAGAAATACAGGTGAAAGTTTTGAACCAGATGAAATCTTGTAGTAAAAAGGAAATGCGGTTACCGAGCAGTTGCAGGGGTTTTCTTTGTGTAACCTGTCTATACAACTAATTTGGCAAGACATTATTATAAATACATTCACTTTGAAAAAGCATTCATGTGAATAAGAGATTTAAAGCTTAACTGGCATAAACCTTTGACTGAAGGCATCATGAAAGTGTTCCTATAATAAGATTAGTTTGAAGTGGTTTTATTTTTTTCCCTCGGTAAAGGGAGATGTGCCAAAAATGATTGTTTGTAGTAATCACACCTACCTGTACACTGCAGGAGCAATTTAACACTACACAATCAGAGAGATCATAAGGCTGTAATCTTAGAATAAAAGATAGAAATTCAGAAAACAGTCATTTTTAAAATGCACTGGAGTTTAAAAGCAGAAAATTAGCAATGTATGTGTGGTACTGTTCCTTGTGCCTCTTTTCTTTTCTTTTTTTATTTAAGGTTCATTCTTCTGTTTATTATCATTATTATCTGTAATAATGCACTAAGAGTATGTCCCTGTTATATAATGTTAACGAAGTGGAAACTGAGCTGAAACGAAGTGAGATGGATGCAGTCAGTCAGTGTGTGATTTCGTCCCAGCACTCGTCCTACTCCCCTCACCACAGGCTGTCTCGCTGTCTGTGGTTGGCCAGCTGGTGCTCACAGTCACACAGCTGCGAAGTGACTGAGACAGTTTGTGAACACCGACACACAGGAAGCTCTTACATCTGCTGCGAGAAACCCCCTCCACTCACCACACAAACTCACACACTCACACACACACATGTTCCACTCTGTCAGCTGAGAGATCAGAGGGACAGCTGGTTCTGCATCTCTAGGCGTCTGATGGTCCACCAGGTCCTCCCCCCTCATCCGAACAACCCCCTCATCCCACACCCATACAATCAACATTTAAACATCTCCTCAGTAATTAATCTGATTATTAATTGTCTGAATTTAGCACCATGGATCTGGAGGAACATTGTTTGTAAAATTTGAAAATTTCATTGTGTACTGGTAATCAGCTGTGACATTTGTATTGATTTTTTTGTTATTGTTTTCTATTTGTTTGATGTTGTTTTCAGGGATGTCAGTGTATCTTCTCATTAATTGGGATTAGTCCATCTGCCAAACTGTGTCGGATATGTGGTCATGTGTCCGTTATTGATTCAGGACTGAAAATGCTCATTGTTAATGAAAACTAATTAGCATGCCTTGATGCCTTCATGTCACCACACTGATTCATACTAAGAAACTTGGGATAGGCCATTGAGACTCATCTCATGATTACTCAAACTGTCTCCTGGAAGGTCTGTGTGCATGATCCGTCCATTGTACTTGATCCAGAATGTAGCTGCATGTTTTTTTTTTTTTATCTCCCCAAAAGCTCCTAGGCCACCATGTTGCTGCGTTCCCATTACTAGCCTCCTGAATACTGATGCTTGGCCAAAGATACTGAACAACCCACCTTAAGGCGAAGACTTAAAGACCCACAACTTCACCAAGCACTTAATCTACTGCCTAAAAAAACATGTCTAGTATGTTTTCTTTTTTTTTTTAACTAGGTTAATAATTACACACATTCATGCTGTATGACTATGAAGCCATGGTCCAGTGCTTTTACAACAGACCATAAGGGCGGTGTTGATGTTATTCTACAAGAGGATTATGTGTGCGTCTAGGGCAGGGCTTGGTAATGACACAGCAACAGACAGAGAGAATGGTTTTGTGTTGGGTTTTGACTCACACCCTGTTTTTGGTCTCATAGCTAAAGTGGTGTGAGGGAGGCTCGTTAAACACTAATGCTAGGTTATATGAGTGCTATTTATATGTGAGTGAACATTAAATATATAAAGCTTTATATCTGCAGGGAATTATGTGATAGTCTCAAGCGTTGGGTGGCTGGTTTACCAGTAGCAGTGTGTGTTAGAAAAGTGTAAAGCGAGCTATAAACATTTTAAGTCAATTCAGTTTGTTATCTGGAGTTTGGTTATGTTTGATGGATCTTCTTTCAAACCTGATAAAAAAAAAATCTCCAGCCAAAAATTGAAATTATATATCCAAAACTTCCAAAATCTGAAGAATGACCAACGTGCCACTTTTCTGCCTTTTAGTATTCCTTTGTTTTTTAATTATCATTGTATATCATTTTCCGCTCTCATTTCCTTTCCCCCAGCTATTAGCTAATTGTAATTCATTTAAATCAGTACAACATGGAGCCTATCCTAATACACTTAGGGCACAAGGCAAGGGACGTAGGGCATCCAGCACATGGGGGTAACACTGTGGACAGTTTAAGGATGGCAATTCACCTGCTTGCCTTTGGGGAGGAAACTGGAGTTCCTGGAAGAACTCATCAAAGCACATGCAAGCTCCGCACAGACAGACAGGGCGGAGGAGGGAATCAAAGACAAAATTTCCTCTGCTACACGATTCAAATTAAGAGTTTCATTTACAGTTGATATGCTTGATCATCAAACAACATGAGCAGCCACTTTGCCTCCTTTAGTCTGCTATTTCAAACATTTTGAGGAATTTGTACAATTTATGTACACATGTAGACCAAAGAACACACCTTTTCCCGTGCAACTTGAATTGCATGCAATACTGACATTGATACTGCTGATACTACTTCACACCTTGTTAACAATTACTAGATTTTTTTTTTAATTCTGGAAACTCTGAATATCCAGAAAGACTTGATTGTTAGATCCACCAACTAGGCAACCAGCCATAACACATGCATAAAATGTATGTAGATACACTCGCAACCACATGACTCAACTAAGAGTGACTCAAAACTAGACTAAGCCCACAGGTTTGTTCTCTCATTTATGTAGAAGTGTGTAGTCGGATGTCAAGCTCGTGAGACAAACAAAGGCCACGTTCATTAATGCTACATTTGACGTACCTTGGAAGGGCGAAGTCAGAGCTTTCGATCTCTTCGAAATGTCTTTTGTTAGCAACAAGCTAACAGTAAACAGTAATCTGTAGAGTCAGTTTTATAGATTTAACAAGCAAATATGTCTGATTGATCTAAAGCAAATTATTGTATATATATTCTATACCAAGAGGATCTCAGTGGAGGAGACCACTGCCACATTTCTGAAGAGAAATTCTGAGGTGGCAGGCCATATTCTTTGTTGTTTTTTTCTCTCTAGCTGAATGAGGCATACTACTGTGAGGGATTGACTGCTTTACTCTGGTCAAGTTCAACCTCAGGTCCAACTCTGTAAGGCTTGATGACCTTGAAAAATATGAGATACCAGTTTTAATGATCCCCTCTGTTCTCCGGAACTGTCTAATCCATCCTGATGCAATATTTCTGGTTGGAAACCACTTGGAAACCACTTGCTGTTGCTGAGAATGGATCCATATGGACAGCCTAAAGATGCATGAGATTCCTTGAAGATGGGGTTGGACTACAATTGTTATGAAGAGTTTTACACTTAAATCTCCATCAGTGACACAAAAGTTGATAAATTCAACAAAGCAGACAAACTAGAATTATATTCCTGGCTGTACAATTGTACTTTTTGATCATATAGAACAGTTATAGAATGGAAATTATTTATAATCTCATTGTCACTGGTGGGTGCCAAAACAACTGCAATCACCAGCTCCATTCTCAACCAGCTAAATGTCCTTGAGAAGCCCTGAGATTATTCAATTAGTCACTTCAATCCTTGTGTTCGCCCAGCTGCTGTTTACCTTTACCCACAAATAGTACCTACCATCTCTTTCATGGAAGTGCTTCAAAAGAAATGGAAATATGCATTGTATATTTTCAGTATTGCTAAAGCAATGCATTTTCACTTCCACCGACAACCAGGATACAGGACCCTTCCTTGTCCTTTTGTTCAGGCCACTCCGATGAAGAGGAAGTAGCATCAGTTTTCCATTCCTGTGCAGCTGATTGTGATGAAGTCATGAGCAGGTGTAAGTGACACTGCCTTGCGGGGACAGGTTTTGTCTGCTCGGCTTTGTCTGCAGCCAGCAGAAAGAGTGTATACAGCAGAGGTTTCTGTTCCATAAGGACAGGTGTGTTATACGTGCCATGCCTGATCCATGGGACACACACCGTTTAAATTCGTGCGTCTGTAGTCGAGGCATTGTTTGGCAGAGACAGAAGAGTAGACACACTGCACTCATCTTACAAGACCACAGAAAACATTGTTTTTCAATTTGGAAAGGGACATTTCTTTTTTCACCTGGGCAAATCATATAAGCTTACAATATTATACAGCTTTAACAAAACAATGTAAATATCCCACATTTTATTTTTTTAAATAGTATTTCTTTAGTATTTGATTCTTTGCTAGAATACAGGTCACACTAAGCAGCAAAGATGATTAGATTATGCTGCTTGCATGTCTAAAGCCCTTGCTTATATTTAACTCAGCCAGGCATTATTTTAATTGATAAATAGCTTTGGTAGTCATTGCATTTTGGTAACACTTGTGTGACTATGCCCTCACTTTCTAGTCTGAATGTTAAAGTTGTGGGTTATCTCAAGTTAAACTATTTAGGTTTTAACATACAGTACGACATGTTTGCTGCAGTCTGAGTCAATTGCTCCCTGCAGCGTTAGTCTGATTTCAGATTAGCATTTGATTTTGGCTCAGTTTTTGAGACAGCAGGCTCTCTTAGAGACTTGAGTTCAGTAGAACGCTGTGCACAGGGCTGTTCCACATTACTGATTTTCAATCAATTTAAAACTAAACAGCGAGCACGATCCTTATATAGTGACCTGTCTAGATAGACTGCGCACACACACACACACACACACGGCCATTAGTTATTAACCCACTTTTAAAATTAAGTCTAAAAAGCTATAGTTCTTTTTAATTAACTGCACATCAAATTAAAGATTTTGCATTAAAACGATGAGACATCTTATCCAAGATGGTGTTTTCCCCCCTAAAGTGCTTTGCCATTAATTATAGAAATAAAAACAAACCACACTGGAAGTGTTAGATGTACACATTTATAATACAAAATATACACATTTTTAGACAGTGGAGCGACAAAACGGCTCAAAAACAAGACGGATCCCATTTTGAGGGAAAATGCTACAACGAAAAGTAAGGCTACAGACGTCTACAATGAAACATAAATAAAAACTTAAATGTACTTTGATATTTTAGGTCTCTATATACACATACACACAACACAAAGGCTTGTTGTTTCAATCTTTAAATCTTTGTTTAACATATTTACACGATTGTCCATTGCCACGACCAACATGAAGCTCAGTCAAGCAATTTAAACATCAGTGAACTGTGCACTTAATACATAATCAACATCTGGCAAGAAAACCACAGCGGTTTAATAGAATTATTATGAATCTAAACACTGACTTGGGCATGCTAGCAGGCAATCTTAGCACTCGTTCATTATTCAGCTGTGAGGTAATACCAACGTAAGTTTAAGGGGCAAATTATGATAGTCAGGATTCAGCCAAAACAAAAACAAAACAAAACACTTCCAGTAAAACTTATGCCCGAGGTCCATCAGTACACAGCTGGATTACATGGAAAGACCCCCAGGCTTCTCGGTAAACAGTATTAACACAGGTCAAAGACACAAGCTCGGACTTCCGTCACAGTTGCATAAATATTTTTTTTCTGCTACATTTGTTTTTTGTGCACAGTCTTCAGCAGGAGCTTGTGTGAAGGCCTGAGAATCAAAAACCATATCTGGCTAATCAAACTTCTTCAGCAGTTGTCATGATCCTCCAATACAGAGCACGAGACAGTGTTTGATCTTGTAGTGCTCTGCCCATCTTCTTCATCATCATCATCATCATCATTTTTCCATCCATGAGGGCTGTGTTTCTTCACACAGGATTCTCCTCAATGTTCAGTGGAAAATCCTGAAAAACAAAAATGGCATCGTGTGTCTGAAAGGATTCAAATCTATCCCAGGACTTTCCACGGTGTGTAAACCGAGTTTTACAGGGAAAAACAGAAGGCGTGTTAGAAATGTTAAACACTGGCCATTCGTGGTGTCGTGTTTTTCCCGCCACAGCGCGCGCGCGCCCCCTCCCCCACACACACACAGACCCCCTCCTCCTGCAACAACAAACACTGACCGCTACCTTCACCACACCTAGTCCGCCGCCATAACACCCACCAAAACAGTCGGGAAAATCCGACTCGTATGGAAAAGCTGTTGCGGCCAGACATTTAAAAAAAAAAAAAAACACACCAGAAACCTGCTTTTGTACCTTCAACGCAGCCGTTTTCGTGGCGTTCGCTCAGAAGCGACGGAGCCGAACAGGTTTTGTGAGGCGCTCTCGTGCCGTTTGGGATCCACTTGCTTCCTTCGTTTGACGTAAAAATCTGAGAGAAAGAGAGAAAAGAGAGCGATACGTTAACACGCTGCACGAGAACATGACAACGAGCTCGAGTTGTTCTTCATTCTGCTGTTCACACACCTGTAATCCGAGTCGTTTTCCTCTTCCCCGGGTTTGTCCTCTCAGCACAAGCGGTTCCACCTCCAGCGTCGCCCCGCGCGCACGTCTCCCGGTTAGGAGCCTCTACATGCGGCTCAACGTGCAGAGTAACAGCCCTGCGTTTCCCTACTTGTACCGTCTCCTGGTAAAACGCAGGCGTCGCCTCCACAGCGGTTCTTTCCCACTCGTAGTCGCCGTGCAGCGGTGCATCAGACACGAAGTTAAAATTCCACCGTTTCTGGTCCCGCTCGGAGATCTCGCGCATCTTTGTCTCTATGTCCCGGTTCAGTTCGTCGTGATCGACCGGTCCGAAGAGACTCCGACACACGCTTCTGCGCGCGTGCTGAGGAACGCTGCTTCTGGAAGCCGCTAAACCGCTGACACGAAGCTGAACACTAGACATCGCGATGCTTGATAAATTGTGTGAGTCGCGGCTCCCATAAACCACCTGAGCACGAGACAGAGCGTTACTACGCAGCGCTGCTATATTTGAATTTAAAGAACCCCGTTGCATGACAGGAACTCGTAGCCACCTAAGCGAGCGATCTGATTGGTCAGCGAGCGGCCGAGCTCTACTCAGAAGCCCGCCTCCGTTCGGTTCTGATTCGTCGCTGGGTTTTTGGAAAGGCGCCAAAAAACTCGATTTACTCGTGGGGTGTGTGTGTGTGTGTGTAATAAAATGCATTAATAAAATGTTTTATATGAACTTTAATATTTGTTTTCTCTAGTTTCTTCTCGAATTTATGACACACTTCTTCTTTTGTTGTTGTTGTTGTTGTTGTACTTCCGGCTGCCTCCGTTAGGGGCCAAAGCTGCTTCCTAACGCAGTTCTCTCTCTTTATACGGGCTTGGGACTGGCACTGAGAGTGCACTGGCTTGTGCGCCCCCTAGTGGCTGGACTGGTCTAGGATTTCAATCCGCGCCGCGGCGGAAACAGCGCGGGATCCTCAGCTGCGGGAAATTGGCGCTCTGAATGATGTCATTTTATATTCGAGCTGTAAAGTAGGAGAAAGACAATGGACGCCCTATAGCTCCATTCGGATTGGATTACATTATAAGGCGGGTGTTGGGAACACATTGTCTTCTCAACATCTGAATAAATTCATTAAGTCCCAAAAACAATAAAAAAAAATAGTGAAAATAATATTCACAAAGTATATGAGATGCATCCATTATTCGTTTCCCAGTTCAGGAGGGTTTAATATCTGGGGAAGTGTCCCTCAATACACATTGCTAAGAAGCTAAACATGGCAAATATCAGCAATAAAACATTTTTTTCTACATGAAGAGGTTAAAATGATCAGTCAAGCCATGACTTTGGCCAAAAACACTATGTAATTAGACAGATCTGGAGGGATACTTAGAAAATTACCCTAGGACCAAAATCAGTCCCATCAAGATAAGGCAAATGGTCATCTTTTGTATATTTAGTCATCAAAACAATGAGCTGTAAAGTCAGTCTTAGGTTTAGCTATTTAGTTTATATTATTTGGACAAAATCCAATACACTCCATGTGGTCTTTGAGGACAACAACCTCCTCATCAATACAACAGACTGTATATTTATAATCACATCCTCTAGTGTCACCCATATGAGGATGAGGTTCCCCTTTGAGTCTGGTTCCTCTCAAGGTTCCTTCCTTTACCATCCAAGGGAGTTTTTCCTCCCCACAGTCACCTGAGTCACCTCAGACTTGCTCATTGGAGATAAAAACAAACACATTTAAATATATCTAATATTAATCTTGGGGGCACGGTGGCTTAGTGGTTAGCACGTTCGCCTCACACCTCCAGGGTTGGGGGTTCGATTCCCGCCTCCGCCTTGTGTGTGTGGAGTTTGCATGTTCTCCCCGTGCCTCGGGGGTTTCCTCCGGGTACTCTGGTTTCCTCCCCCGGTCCAAAGACATGCATGGTAGGTTGATTGGCATCTCTGGAAAGATTGTCCGTAGTGTGTGATTGTGTGAGTGAATGAGAGTGTGTGTGCGCCCTGCGATGGGTTGGCACTCCGTCCAGGGTGTATCCTGCCTTGATGCCCGATGACGCCTGAGATAGGCACAGGCTCCCCGTGACCCGAGGTAGTTCGGATAAGCGGTAGAAGATGAATGAATGATTGAATGAATAATATTAATCTTGAATTTTGTATTATATTAATCTTTATATTATTCTTTATAAGAACCTTTTGTTCTATGTTTACGTTCTGTAAAGCTGCTTTGAGACAATGTCAATTGTAAAAAGAGCTATACAAATAAATTTAAATTGAATTGAATTAATGTTACACTGTTTATGTATATGTACATTTGACAAAATCTTACTCCACAAGAATTGTATCCAGGCAAAAAAAAAAAACAAGTAAAAAGAAATGTCATGTTTTTATGTGAAAAGTAACTTTTATTACTTATCACAAACTGTTGGAAGATGACATGCTGGTAAGCCAGTTATGCTAGCTACAGGATTCAGTGCTAATCAAGGCTTAATGTTAACAAATTAGCTAAAACTTACTTCAACATGCTTATTTCGACTTGTTGCTTAGTTCAGTATATTAAAACATATTGCTGTATGAGGGTTGAAGGGCCACTCAAGTACTATAGAGAAGTCTGGTAGATCATCTTCACACACAGTCAGCTACAGCACTATAACTATATTCCCATATATACCATAATGTCCCATTGTAGAGTTAATCTCCTTTAACCTCTTTTTAAAATAACCTTTGCTCTTCTGGGAAAGCTTTATTGATTTATAATAGATTTCTTCGTTGCTACTAAATTGAGCTCTTAATCATCAGGATTTTCAGAATGACTGATAAAATGATAAAATGTAATGAAAATACATACAGTTTAAAGCAGGGCTTATGTGATATTTTTATTTTGATATATATTTAGAAATTAACATTATTATAATTATAATAAGGTATTTTTGTTATAGTGTAACATCGCCACCTACTGGATATTTTAGCTAAGTATGCTATCTTAATTCACGCTAATTAAAGTGTGGAGGAATGGATTAAGGTGTACAGTGAAATTCTGGGTTAAAATAAACCTTCTCCCCGGTTCTCTGGTCTCCTTTCACAATTACAGAAGAAGTTAAAAATAGATTGTTTATAAATTGTCCATATTGATTTGTGTGTAGGGGGCACGGTGGCTTAGTGGTTAGCACGTTCGCCTCACACCTCCAGGGTCAGGGTTCGATTCCTGCCTCCACCTTGTGTGTGTGGAGTTTGCATGTTCTCCCCGTGCCTCAGGGGTTTCCTCCGGGTACTCCGGTTTCCTCCCCCGGTCCAAAGACATGCATGGTAGGTTGATTGGCATCTCTGGAAAATTGTCCGTAGTGTGTGATTGCGTGAGTGAATGAGAGTGTGTGTGTGCCCTGTGATGGGTTGGCACTCCGTCCAGGGTGTATCCTGCCTTGATGCCCAATGACGCCTGAGATAGGCACAGGCTCCCCGTGACCCGAGGTAGTTCGGATAAGAGGTAGAAGATGAATGAATGAATGATTTGTGTGTGTGTGTGTGTGTCCATGTCCATGATGCATTCCTGCCATGCATTAAATGGTGTTCTTGGATTTGTCTCAGGATCCACTGTGATTTTGACCAGGATAAAGCCTTTTTTTATTGCTGTTTTAGGGTCCTAGGTGGTGGCATAGGGCCCGGTTGTTTAATAAAGAGCTTTAATTTTAATAACATAATTACTCCATTTCCCCAACTGAGATTAGGCTTGTTTTATATTCATCAGTTAATAATTCACATTTGAGACCCAAGATTTAGATGGAAATGAGGCACATTTGCAAATACCTCTGTAAATCCAAATGGATTTAACACAGTGAGTTTGTTTAAATTAATATTTAGGATAGAAATCAGTATCATATGTGGTCAGTTGTTGTTGTGCCGTATTTAAACAAACAGTGATATGTACACATACATATGATTATGAGCAGTCAGTCCTTTTGAGATACTCCTCAACGTAGAACCCAAGTCCATTGGGGTCCAAGTCCTCCCTCAGGCTGAAGCACACGCTACCTCCTGGACGTTTGTCTCGGCTCTTCGTCTGGGGTAGGAACAGCTGGATTGGTCCAACTTCACCCAGTGGATTACTGTTCTGCATTGGGGCTATTCACGGGAGTGTATGACATAACAAACATTCTTTATAGTGATTCATATTTCATAATGTTCCAGCTGGCTGAAATCTCAGTACACCCTGAACGTTGAAGCACAGACGGATCTTTAAATAATATCTGGATCACACTATTTTAAGAGTAGCCTACATCTTCCTGAAATAAGAGATAGCTATGTCTCCAGCGTTAATCAGCTACTACACCTAGACATACAAAGAGGTTATTTTTTGTACTTTTTGCATTGTCTTGTAACTTGTTGTCTGCACTGTCTTTGTCCTGCACTGTCTTGTCTGTCTTGTTTGTCTTGTTCTGCACTGTTTGCACTAAGTTGCACTTTATGTGGCTAAGACTACTTACAAGTCCTTAGCCCTGTCTTTGTTTTCTGTAGCACCAAAATCCTGGAGAAACGTTGTCTCATTTCTCTTTGTACTCTTTGCAACAGCTATATATGGTTGAAATGACAATAAAAGCATGGAAGCATGTGAACATCTTCCAGATTTATTCCCTCTTTATTGTTATAATAAGCTCCACACATCTGCGAAGGCTTTCCACTAGATGTTGGAGAAAGCGTAGCTGTGGGTATTTGTGATCATTCAGCTACAAGAGCATTAGTGAGATCAGATAGTGATGTAAAAAGAAAAAGGAGAGAAAAAGGAGGTCTGTCAGTGTTCTAGTTCATCAGTAGTCTCCAGCCTAAACACACCATGGAGCTGTGTGCCATGTGCTCAGGGAACTAGTTCAAGCCCCTTTAGTTGCAGTGAAGTCGAAATTGTAATGCTTCACTATTAAGTGATGTGTGTGACGTCCAGGTGTATACACGACACAACTTTTGGACGAGAAATACTTTATTTCCCTTTCCTTATACGTGTTAAGGACAATTCGATAACGTAGGACATGCAATTAGATAAGATCATCAAGCTCAAAGGTTGGGACAAGTACGTTTGCGCAATGTCTGCGCAATCCGAACGCACGATAATGCCCTCGAATGCTCCCTTGTGTTTCGCCTGAGGAGGAAGTGACGCCTGAACGCGCGATATAGCTGGATGTACTCTCACACAGCCAGGGGTAGGTGTACTGAGGTTACATGCGAGTTGTTGCCAAGCTTACCTTTCACCGTCACGACCGAGAGCTGTCTGGATAAGATACAGGGGGGTCGTGTGGTCCGTATCTGTGACATTAAATCAATAGCAAGATGTTCGAGATTGTGCGCTCGTTAACGTCCGCATCGTTAGCCTGAAGTTTGTTATTCAAGAGTACATGTCTGAAATGTCTTCATTTAGATGAAGGGCTTTCGGTGTGTCCTAGCTAGAGGACTTCAATACCGCGGTGTTCCCAGGTAACAAGAGGTACAATAATAATAATAAGAACAACAAGAGTAACGTTTGTGCGCGCGCACTACAGTACGCGTGCACGTGCATTACTATTATGAATCCTTGTTACTAAGCACGTCGCCGTTTGAGACGGTCTCGCGATCGACTTTAGATCGTTTGTTAGACGGAAGAAGTCCCGTAGAAGTTTTGTTCTGTAGATAAGTCGCTTGCGCATGCATCCATAGCTTGATCAAGGACGGGACTGAGAACGTAGTGAGACTAGTCGAGATACGTAGTGCATCTTACACCTTATATATAGATATTAGATATATATATTAAACATGGCCAAACCCGAGCCGAAGAAGTGCAGCACTTTGACCTTTGGTGGCAAACCTGTGGCGGAGGAGCAGGTCACTAACGGCCCGGACGAGTCGCCGGTAACCGGAGCCGCGCACGAGCTGGGGGTCAGAGTCAGACCTGGCAAACTGAGCACCGAGAGCGAAGTGTTTGACGACGGAACGAACACTTTCTTCTGGTAAGCAAACTGACAACTTCCTTGGATGTGTTCCTTCTAGATGCACACGATAGAACGTGAGCCGATCATTTCACCCACACGTGCTTCTTTTCCCATAACACACACACAGACACACACACGTTTCTCTGTGTGCTTTAACATCATAATGGCTCAAAACTGTTCCAGCTTGTGCACAAAGCGAGCTCCAAGACGACTTGTGCTGAGTCCCTTTCCGAGATGTGAACCTCAAATCAAATCAAATTTATTTGTATAGCACTTTTTACTATTGACATTGTTTCAAAGCAGCTTTACAGAACACAAACATAGAACAAAAAGGTATTATAAAGAGTAATATAATACAAAATACAAGATTAATATTAGATCTCTTTAAATGTGTTTGTTTTTATCTCCAATGAGCAAATCTGAGGTGACTCAGGTGATTGTGGGGAGGAAAAACTAAAGGAATAGTAAAGGAAGGAACCTTGAGAGGAAGCAGACTCAAAGAGGAACCTCATCCTCATATGGGTGACACTGGAGGGTGTGATTATAAATATACAGTCTGTTGTATTGATGAGGAGGTTGTTGTCCTCAAAGACCACGTGGAGTTGACATCTCCTCTTAACAGAAGATGGTCAGTGTAGTGGATTTTGTCCAAATAATATAAAACCGAATAGCTAAATCTATAACACCCAAGAACCCATCCTCATATACGAGTGTGTTTCAAATCATAGTATGTTGAGATGACTGGCTTAGAGCTACCTGGATGGTTGACTGTTTCTGGTAGACCATTTGGTAAGTGTGGGTCCGTGGGTTCTTATCGACATGTCAGCTAATATTGCTCATATGTATGTCCTTTTACCTAATAGGAAGAGTGCATACTTTTAGTGCATATATAATTAGGTGAATTGGGTTGCAGCACTGGTTTGCCAAGGTTGGAGTGGAAGAACTCGAGTGTCCTGCACAGAGCCATGACCTCTATCATATTTCAGGATGTACTGGAACTTCTTCTCACCCAACATCAATGCCTGAACTCTCAAATAATCTAGTAGGTGGAATGGGGACAATTACCCCACAGCTACACTCCAACATCTAGTGGCAGAAAAGAACAAGAGTACACGACACTTTGACCGTATAGGTTATTCGTGCACTGGAACATAGACTAGCGAGGGACGAAGATTTGAGCTGACGTGAACCTCGGTACTCGGTACTGTCTTGTCCACCAGAGTGACGTTGACCTTGAATTTTTTTTCTTCTCTAATGTCAGCATCTGGTAGCCCCTGGTTTCCATTATGTAAGTAAAGCTTTGAGCATTAAGCTTTTTAAGTGTTCAACATTTCACAATGTTTTTTTTTAAATAAGTGCATCGGCTGGTTTCTTGAAGTAAACTACTATTTGTTGGACTCACAGCAACTCACGTTATTTATGACAAAAGGGACTAGACTAGAGATTAAGTATATGATTTGGGATGCAGCTTGTGTATTATTTATTATTTGCGTGTTCACCTTTATACATTTTCGTATGTGCTGTTTCATGTTTTTGCAGATTTTGCACAGCGTGTACTCACTGGTTCCAGATTTCTAGGACACTGTGCAAATCTAAAGCTTATCTGGAACCTCCGAGACTGACAGCCATATTTCATACTGGAACCATCAATACTGTGTTAAGAAATAACAACCCCAAAACTAGCTCACTGTATAGGCTGTAACTCATGTATTGCACTTCTAAAGGGGAAAGATCTTTACACATTTGTGCTAGTAAACCAGAATTTACTGATTTAATAAAGATGTGCTTTTAAAAGAAGGTCAAGCTCTACTTTTTAGCAAGCAAAGACTGTTTGAGGCCTGACTAATGTACGTCATATTCGTTACAGGCACATTTTACAGAGTAGATACAATCACCATAGAAACAATTGCACTTCTGCTTTTTTTATTGTAAATTTTAAGTGTGTTTGGCCCACAGCATTAGTTTGAGGCTCTGGATTTGCTGACTGTCGCAGCACACTCGATGCTTTGCTTAAAATTCAGACGACTAAAATGCAAAGTACAGCGATTCAGTTTGCTCCATCTGCCTTCCCTCTAGCAGAGTACAATCAGATTCATGATATCATTACAGATTGCACTTAAGCTTTCAAAGCAGCACTGTATTTATTGATCTATAAATAATAAAATATATATGATCATCGAGCTTGTAGTACACATAAATGTACTACACCTGCTAATCAGGATCATACTATACTTCTCACTGATGGGAGTTACAGGCTCCTGGCATACTCATCCGCCACCTCGGGGAGTATTTGAGGATGCCAGCTTTATCCTGGCTTTTCTGCTGTCTGGTCGACTCAGCAGAATCGGTGCGCTCAGGCGGGTTAAAGACTTTATGCTGGACAGATGCAGGAGTGGAAGGGGGCAGGGAAAGCAATGGGCAAGAACACGGGAGTACTTTAAACTGCAGCTGCTAACTTAAGAATAAGAGAAAGAAACTTGAAGGTTGTACGTCAGACACAGTATTCCACTTTTTAAAAAATCCATTTTCTTAGTTTTTAAATGATTAAGAACCACACATTTTATGGGACATCTGCAAGGTTCGAGTCTTCAGGACAGACGAGTTTGGTTTGGTTTTGTTTTCGACAGAGAACTTTCTGCTATAACGTAATTACTAGCAACCTTCTGGAAACCATCCCTCATATCAACAACTAAACACTTTTTTTTTTTTTTTTTTAATCGTTAATCAAAACATTTGTTTTTATTCTGTTTATTATTAAGCTTGAT
>NC_083473.1:18320971-18588471 GCF_030014155.1 Tachysurus vachellii
TTTATGTGGAGCAGAAAACCATCAGCTCTTTGTTCTTGAAAAGTCAATTCAATTTATTAAAGAGATCAAAAATCTGTTTAGAAATGTGGACGTAGGCTTTATAAAAAGTTCTGAACACTGTTCCTTTGTCTGTGGATAAAGACGCACACAATGAATTCCACCTCCAGAGAGACAAATGTCTTTTTGGGGGAATTTGATTGTGTTTTGAAGATTTTCACATTAGTGAGAATTATAGCTGACGTCTGTGCGGTTTAATACCAGGGGGAAGATAAAGCGCATTGCCTTCCAGTTCACTCCGTACAGCTGGGTGAAGTTCGAGTGGAGACCAGCGTCGAACCTGCGCCGGTGGCTGGCGGTGCTCGGCATCATCTTCATGGTCAGTGTTTGTGACCGTACTATTTGAAAATGTCACATACAATTTATCCAAGATGTTACCAAATATCACCTTGTAGATACTAAACTAATTAATTACTAGTAAAAAAAAAAAGTTTCCTTTTCCTAAAGGACATCTTTTTTATACTGTTTTTAACACATTTTTGGCATTGATAAAGAAAACTCAGTGTTTGTTGACATATTGAACAAAATCATGTGTCAGAACTGCAAAGTCTGGTATTTAATATCCCAGGGATGCTGCTAGTCTCAGTTATGACACCGAAGATAAATACTTTTACCTTTTTTTGTGAGTTGCATTTATCTCATTTATACATCTGAATGGGTTAAGGGCCTTGCTTAAGGGGCCAATGTAGCTTAGTGATCCTCAAACTCACCATATATATATATATATATATATCTATCTATATATATATATATCTATCTATATATATATCTATATATATATCTATATATATATCTATATATATATATATATATATATCTATATATATATATATATATATACACACACACTCATATACACACACACACACACACACACAGGGGCAAAAAAAGTATTTAGTCAGCCACCAATTGTGCAAGTTCTCCCATTTAAAAAGATGACCGAGGCCTGTAATTTTCATCATAGGTACACTTCAACTATGAGAGACAGAATGGGGGAAAGAATCCAGGGAATCACATTGTAGGATTCACTTCCTACTATATATATATTTTTTTTCCCCCCAAAATGTTGAGACAGAAGAAGGTGTAGAAGCTGTAGATTTTATGATGTTGATGGTATACTACTTTACCCTTTCTAGTTCCTGCTGGCGGAGCTGAACACCTTCTATTTGAAGTTTGTGTTGTGGATGCCTCCTGAGCATTACCTGGTGCTGCTGAGACTCGTGTTCTTTGTTAACGTGGGCGGAGTGGCCATGAGGGAAATCTACGACTTCATGGACGACCCGTCAGTTACAATCTTTGGACACTTTTTTTTCTTTAAAAATTTATTTTTTCTTATTATTACATTTATAGATCTCTTTTCTGTACAGTGATGTTATCAGTATTTGGGAAATGGGGCAGAGTTGCCTGGATTGTTACAGTGGGAATTACCATGTTTAGACAGCATACTGTTTAGACCTTAAACATCCATCCTGTCAGATCGTTATTTGCCTGTCAGTTCAGAAACTCCAAGTGTCATCAAGACTCACTTAACTGGGCTTACTTAATACTTACCATGTAGAAACCATAGACTTCACCATTACCTTTAATGCACCATAAGTAACAATAACAAAGCAATGGCCAGTTGGAATAATGGATGCTCTAAATGATGTTTACTTTTTGATCTTGCAGGAAATTCCATAAGAAGCTGGGTCAGCAGGCGTGGATTGTGGCAGCAATCACAGTAACAGAGTTTCTCATCGTAGTGAAGTACGACCCCCACACTATCATGCTACCAATCCCTTTCTTCATCGCGCAGTGCTGGATTCTTGGCATTGTCCTCATCCTCACGTGGACGCTATGGCGCTTCTTTATCCGGTGAGCGAGTGAGGGTTTCTCATGAGGATATACACACACACACACACACACACACACACACACACGAGTGAGGGGGTGGGGGCTGCTTGGGTTTCCCTCTCCTTCCATGTCACTGAAGCCTGGTGAAGCTTCACCGGTTAATGTGTTTATTCAAGCGATGATTTCTTTTGTGTTCACAGTGACATCACACTCCGTTATAAAGAGACACGACGGCGTAAGCAGGAGGGCTCGGCCGAGCGGGAGAAGCCCCCAGGCAATGGCAGCAAGACCCCTATAACATCCGGGCGAAGCAAACTGAACGGAAACACGGATCCGTTACGACATCGCAAGCCTTGAGGGAGACACGGTGGAATGCTCGCTGCACAGCTGTTGCACCCGTGTTAAGCGTGGTGTAAGATTTACACTGTGTATGTATGTCTGCCTGTCTTCCCCTGACTGATGAACCATTCCAGCACACACTATAGCACACACTGTTCAAACACACTATACCCTAACCCTAACCCTAGAGCAACAGTGACATCATCTCTCATGATCAGGAGGCTCATTATGGTTTTTTATTTTTTTTGACTTTTTTTTTTTTAGTTTTTGCGTGTTTTTTTTTTGTTAAGCTGTAAGATACTGAGCATGACATACATTTGAGAGGTGCGTGTGTGTGCGTGCGTGTGTTTGCGAGAAGTGCAAGGACATGTATGGAAAAGATGCTCCGTTCTTCCAGATGCCTTATATGCTCTAACAGAATAGTTTGTACCTTTCCTAGCCTCTGGAATGGTAACCTCAAGGGTATAACCTGTGTACTCTTTAATGTAAACCATTAACCGGGAAAGGTGTGTGTTTAAAGTTACCTTTAAATTATTATCTTTGCTCCTTATTTTTGTGCTTTAAATTTTAAAGGTAAAAAGCTACCTACTACAAAAACAAAGATATGTACTCTAGTTACAGGGGAAGGTACAGTTTACCTTTGTGTGGTTGTTTATTATTATTATTATTACTACTTCTTTTTATTTTATTTTTATTTTTTTTGTGTCGATTTTTACTGCATGGACCATTGACACGTGCTTGTAAACGTGCGCTCCAGTTCTGGAGGGGTGGCTTGTTCCTTGTGAATTGAGTTCTTTTTGCTGCTATGCAATAAGACACATGTTGGCTCTCGTTGGTTTATTGTTTGTTAGGTATTGGCTTTAACTTTAAAGATCCTGGAGTAATGCTGTTACACAGTGCTACACTTGCTGGAACACACACACACACACACACACACACACAGCTTTGTTTTTCCTCTTTTAAACAGGGACAGAACGTACTCTCAGGAGACCTGTTATTCATTATTACTCTTATTACATTATGTTTCTCAGGTAATTTCCCTTCGGATTAACAGCCAGAGTGATGAGGATGAGCATGAATTTTGCTGAAACAATCGTTCTGTCAGACTTATTGGACTAATTATTTTTTTTTTTATTATTATTATTTATTTATTTTTTAAATATAACAATACCTGGTCAACCAATCTGCTTCATGATCCTTGCTGCTTTAGCCACAGAACAAATTTCGCTAGTCTGCTCTGCGGAAATCTCAACGTTCCGTCTCGTCCGCCTACTTTAAGCCAGTGAGGTTCATCGCACGTTTAGTCAAACGTCGTCTTGCGGCCGTGTTCAGTGTGATGATTTTTAATTGTATAAGTGGATATTACATCGATGTAGTGAAAGGTGTGTTTGTTAGTTTATATCTGTACTAATATTCAGCACTATAGAACGGATGGAACTGTCCCATGTAACGTAGAACATGCTGCTACTATTATATTATTATTATTATTATTATTATTATTAATGTATACTTTACATTTTTCTTTACATGTAATAGGATAGGTTTAATTTTCTTCCTTTGTGTAATTTAGGTTTAAAATGATTTCCTATTTCTAGAAATCTTTTTGTAGGCATATTTCCTTATTTTTATTTAAAAACATTTTATTATTAAACCCCATTTTCCTTCTTGTTTGCTTTACTTACATTCTGGAATCATCAGCGTGCCTCACTGCGTCAGAACGAGGTGGAACTCAGACTGGGAAGCACGTCACCATCCATTTAAGAGCCTTCGCTAGCACGTCAGTTTTACTCTACACAGACGTTTGTTCCCTTATATAAGACGCGTCTGTTGGATAACACACTGGACAATTGAGACAAATTTATCATGGGTCGAAATCATAATTCTACAATACGTGACATACCACGATATATAGATTTATTAACAATTTCCTAGCAGAACAGTAAAGTTGTTTTTTTCTAGGACGATACCATTTAATTTTATTTTAAAAAATGAAAACATTGAAAGATGTACATAAATATGTTTAGAATATTAAACTTTGCGGCAGTTTCTCATAATCGTTGTTTGATATCATTTCGTCCAGCCATACGTTACTCTTTCAGTGATCTTTCACATGCACGGTTCACTTAGAATGACCCTCTCTGCAGCATGAGGGATCAAGTAGACTTGATCTGATCTGATGTGATTTCTTTTACAACAGTTTAGAAATATTTATTAGTCTCAGCAATAAAAAGCTAACTCGTACTGTTTAACCCGGCAAGCCTGAATAGATCGTTACAAAGCTCTTGCTAATTTAGTACAAGTTGTGTCCCAAAATTGTGAAACGTAGCCGTCACGTGATCGTGTGTTGAAAACGTCTCGTTCACTGTAAATTTATTGTGCAAATCACCAAGGGAATGACTTCATGTGTCATTCCCAATGTTTGTTTATCATCCAGGGCAATGAGGCTATTCCTCTTTAATCATAACATTTACTGATACAGGACACGTCTCTAGCTTTAGATGCAGATTTAGTGGTGCGGAACGGTAGATGTTTTATTTATTTTTTAAAAGAAACAGGTCTGCCTACAATGAATAAAACAATAATAAAAAGGACCACTTTTTATTTTTTTTTTCTCCAAAGCCTTGAATTGTCGCTCTGTCCCAACTCGATGAAACATGATTTCTGCATGATGGATGGTATTATTATAGACCAATAGTTTGTGTATGTGTGTGTTTCTGGCTGTGGTGTTTCTTCAGGGCAATAAGCCTCTCGACTCTTCTACAATGAGGTGTGAGAGAATGTTACGAACATTATACTGACTGTTTTATAAAAATGTAAATAAAAATCTGTTTGTCTTTTGATGCAGTGTCTGCTTTTTGTCTGTATTTTAGGCCGAATCAAGAAAACGTGTGTTTGTAAAATGGGTACATAAAATTTAAAAATGTCTCTTGCACCAAAATGTCTCTTGTTCGTATTTTTTTAATGTCAAAAATACCCTTCAAACTAGAATCTAGTTTTCCTTTTCCTTCTTCAGTATTTTAGACCTTTGACCTTGCTGTGACATTGACCCTGTTTGGATCAATTGTAAAAACCTGTTTATTTTTTGCTTTTTATGATAATTTCATATCATTCTTAATTCACTTTCAAAATGCACATACACATTTATGACAAAATAATAAAAAAAATTGTCAATATGGAGTTTAAAAGTAAGGTTTTAGCTGTACAAGGAAAAATAGAGACAAAATATAGCATACGAAGATGATACAATGACAAAATGAATTTAACGAGTCATCAGATGTATTAATAGGAATATACTGTAGTATATATGTTTATAAATATATAAAGCGCACATGTTCACTTTTGCTGCATCTTATATACTGGATCGATATTTACAATAATCACTTTTATAGGTGATGGGTTATCGGTATTGTAAAAAAAAAACAGTTAATCAGACACAGGGTAGTACCCGGTGAACCTGGAGTCTATCCCAGGGGTCCCACAGGGTGCCACAATCTCACACACCCACACACACACACACACACACATTCACCTTTTCCATGTGCTGTAGTCAGTGCAATGTTATTTGTTGTGCTTTTGTTTTTCATTCCAATAACACAATTAAACCTACAGACGCACACACACACCACTAATCACATTCCTCAACCACAATAAGACAATAATAAAAAATAGGTGTTTGTATTTGTTTTTATATGTTTTGTTTAATAGAGTAGAGTGGAGCAGATTAGATTAGATTAGATTAGATTAGAGTGGACGAGATTAGATTACAGTAGTGTAAAGTAGAGTACAGTGAAGTAGAGTTGAATGGATTAGATTGGAGTAGCCGTAGAGAAGATAAAAGTAGAGTAGATTAGATTATAGTACAGTAGAATAGTATAGGGTAAATTTAGAGATGCCCATCAGGTTACAACGCACGTGTTTGGCCTGAGGGAGGAAACCAGTGAATCGGGGAAAAGATGCAAACTCCACAGAGGATGTGAGGATAAAGTGTTACCCACTAAGCCATCGTGTCGCTGCTATAACTAATAATACAGCTCACTAGAAGGGATTTTGCAAGTGTTCCTACATTTCTAATAACCTACACGCCATTACACTAAATTTAGACACATTTTATGAGGTCTGTGTCAATTGTTATGCAGATATGTTTTTAGTATCACCGTTATTTTCTAAATGATGTATATAAACTTACAGTCACTCGAACTTTTATTCTGAAACATTTGAGCCGCCGGAAGTTGGAGTTTCTTGAGTAAATGAATTCCACTTTGTTGTGTAGAGTTGTGTTTTCGGTATGACAGCTGGACGTGTTTATAACTGGACTGTTGTTGTGCTCACTTGTCAGCACAAAGACAGCGTATATGCTTTCCAGAGAGGTAAGAATGAAGGACACTTATTTTGTGAAGCTCTATTAATCTTTGTGTGTTCGCTCAGTGCTGTTTAAACCGTAAAAGTGATGTGTATAACTGCATCGTCTATAGTAAAAGTCTTTCCTTCAGAGGTTTAATATAGATAGCAAACAAAAAAAGTAAAAAGTTTGATATTAAACGGTTCTGTCAGTGTCTGTTTTTCTTTCTACTCTAAGATGATTATACACCCACGGGCCACTTTATTAGGAACAACTGTACACCTGTACAACTGTACACCTGTACACCAGCACACCTGTACACCTGTACAACTGCACACCTGTACACCTGTACAACTGTACACCTGTACAACTGCACACCTGTACACCTGTACAACTGCACACCTGTACACCTGTACAACTGTACACCTGTACATCTGTACAACTGTACATCTGTACACCTGTACAACTGCACACCTGTACATCTGTACTACTGTACATCTGTACAACTGCACACCTGTACAACTGTACAACTTTACACCTGAACAACTGTACATCTGTACACCTGTACAACTGTACACCTGTACAACTGCACACCTGTACAACTGTACATCTGTACAACTGTACAACTGCGCACCTGTACAACTGTACAACTGCACACCTGTACAACTGTACAACTGCACACCTGTACACCAGCACACCTGTACACCAGCACACCTGTACAACTGCACACCTGTACAACTGCACACCAGCACACCTGTACACCAGCACACCTGTACAACTGCACACCTGTACAACTGCACACCTGCACACCTGTACAACTGCACACCTGCACACCTGTACAACTGCACACCTGTACACCTGTACAACTGCACACCTGTACAACTGCACACCTGTACAACTGTACACCTGTACACCAGCACACCTGTACAACTGCACACCTGTACAACTGCACACCTGTACAACTGCACACCTGTACACCTGTACAACTGTACACCTGTACAAATGCACAACTGTACAACTACACACCTGTACAACTGTACAACTGCACACCAGCACAACTGTACAACTGCACACCTGTACACCTGTACAACTGTACAACCGCACACCTGTACAACTGCACACCTGTACAACTGTACAACTGCACAACTGTACAACTGCACACCTGTACAACTGTACACCTGTACAACTGCACAACTGCACACCTGTACAACTGCACACCTGTACAACTGTACAACTGTACACCTGTACAACTGCACACCTGTACAACTGCACACCTGCACAACTGTACAACTGCACACCTGTACAACTGTACACCTGCACAACTGTATAACTGCACACCTGTACAACTGCACACCTGTACAACTGCACACCAGCACACCTGTACACCAGCACACCTGTACACCAGCACACCTGTACAACTGCACACCTGTACAACTGCACAACTGCACACCTGTACAACTGCACACCTGTACAACTGTACAACTGTACACCTGTACAACTGCACACCTGTACAACTGCACACCTGCACAACTGTACAACTGCACACCTGTACAACTGTACACCTGCACAACTGTATAACTGCACACCTGTACAACTGCACACCTGTACAAATGTACACCAGCACACCTGTACAACTGCACACCTGTACAACTGCGCACCTGTACAACTGTACAACTGCGCACCTGTACACCAGCACACCTGTACAACTGTACAACTGCACACCTGTACAACTGTACACCAGCACACCTGTACACTTGTACACCAGCACACCTGTACAACTGTACACCAGCACACCTGTACAACTGTACAACTGTACACCAGCACAACTGTACACCTGTACAACTGCACACCTGTACAACTGTACAACTGTATAACTGCACACCTGTACAACTGCACACCTGTACAACTGTACACCTGTACAACTGTATAACTGCACACCTGTACACCAGCACACCTGTACAACTGTACAACTGCACACCCGTACACCAGCACACCTGTACAACTGCACACCTGTACAACTGCACACCTGTACAACTGTACAACTGCACACCCGTACACCAGCACACCTGTACAACTGCACACCTGTACAACTGCACACCTGCACACCTGTACACCTGTAAAACTGCACAACTGTACACCAGCACACCTGTACAACTGTACACCTGTACAACTGTACAACTGCACACCTGTACAACTGTACACCAGCACACCTGTACAACTGCACACCTGTACACCTGTACACCTGTACAACTGCACACCTGCACAACTGTACACCTGTAAAACTGCACAACTGTACACCAGCACACCTGTACAACTGTACAACTGCACAACTGCACACCTGTACAACTGCACACCTGTACAACTGCACACCTGTACATCTGTACACCTGTACAACTGCACACCTGTACAACTGCACACCTGTACATTTGTACACCTGTACACCAGCACACCTGTACAACTGTACAACTGCACACCTGTACAACTGTACACCTGTACAACTGCACACCTGCACACCTGTACAACTGCACACCTGTACACCTGTACACCTGTACAACTGTACACCTGTACAAATGCACACCTGTACAACTGTACAACTGTACAACTGCACACCAGCACAACTGCACACCAGCACAACTGTACACCTGTACAACTGCACACCTGTACACCTGTACAACTGTACAACTGCACACCTGTACAACTGTACAACTGCACACCTGTACAACTGTACACCTGTACACCTGTACAACTGCACACCTGTACAACTGTACACCTGTACAACTGTACAACTGCACACCTGCACAACTGCACACCTGTACAACTGCACACCTGTACAACTGTACAACTGCACACCTGTACAACTGTACAACTGCACACCTGTACAACTGCACACCTGTACAACTGTACAACTGCACACCTGTACAACTGTACACCTGTACAACTGTATAACTGCACACCTGTACAACTGCACACCTGTACAACTGTACACCAGCACACCTGTACAACTGCACACCTGTACAACTGCACACCTGCACACCTGTACAACTGTACAACTGCGCACCTGTACACCAGCACACCTGTACAACTGTACAACTGCACACCTGTACAACTGTACAACTGTACACCTGTACACCTGTACACCAGCACAACTGTACAACTGCACACCTGTACAACTGCACACCTGTACAACTGTACAACTGCACACCCGTACAACTGCACACCCGTACAACTGCACACCCGTACACCAGCACACCTGTACAACTGCACACCTGTACAACTGCACACCTGCACACCTGTACACCTGTAAAACTGCACAACTGTACACCAGCACACCTGTACAACTGTACACCTGTACAACTGCACACCTGTACAACTGTACACCAGCACACCTGTACAACTGCACACCTGCACACCTGTACAACTGTACACCTGTACACCTGTAAAACTGCACAACTGTACACCAGCACACCTGTACAACTGTACAACTGCACACCTGTACAACTGCACAACTGCACACCTGTACAACTGCACACCTGTACATCTGTACACCTGTACAACTGCACACCTGTACAACTGCACACCTGTACATCTGTACACCTGTACAACTGCACACCTGTACAACTGCACACCTGCACATGCACTAAACTTATTAGCTCAGCACAGTTGTAAAGAATGATTGTTTGAGTTACCTGTAGCTCAGACCAGACTGGTTTTTCCTCTTGTCATATTTCATCAACATGGCGGTTCCACCCACTGAACACAGAACAATACTTGATGTATTTTTCACACCATTCTGTGGAAACTAGAGATTGTTGTTGTTGTTGTGTGAAAATCCAAGGAGATCGGCATTTTCTGAAACTCTCAAAACAGCTCATCTGGTACACACAACATTGCCAGGGTTAAAGTCCCAGAGTTCAGAATTTTTCTTCAATTTACACTTTGACACGGACTGTATCTATATGATTTTTTGTGTTTTTCCGGCTATTAAATTGGCCGGTTAGTGTATCTGCATTTAGAGAACCAAACTGTACCTAAATAGTTGGCAGCGTTAATATCATTTTTTAACCATGAAGTGGTTCACATTGGCTGATGTTGTAGTAATGTATTTGAATGGTGATGTTAAGTAGTTTGCAGGTATGTGACTAGACACCTGACTAGTGAACCTCCATTTTGGGAATTAATATGTAGTATGAAGTATCTCCTGCCTTTGCTGTTAGATTTTGTAGTGTTGCTGTGAACATTTCTGCCCTTTCCCTTTTTTATGAAGGTCCCAAACAAAAAGTTCATCTCAAAGGTTGAGTCAGAGTCATGGCTCTGTGCAGGACACTCAAGTTCTTCACTCCAACCTTAACCTCCACACCATGTTTTTGTGGTTTGAGGCTCTTAGTTCCAGTGAAGGGAAATTGTAAAGCTACAGCGCACAGAGACATTCTGTGCAACTGTGTGTTTGTGGAAGATCCTCATATGGGTCATGATGGTCAGGTGTACACAAAATATTTAAAAACGTGCATCTCTTAGAGAGTCAGAACCTCCAATATGGACCAGGCATATTTTCATCTATCCAAAGGGCAACATTTAACATTAATCTCACTAATTAGGATTGGGAAAGTATCATTTCCAGTCTGGTTCTTCTCAGGAGTTCTGATTTTGTCAGAGTTAATTAAGACATTTCTGAGAAATGTTTTCCTGCAGTTCCAATACTAGTCACTCTTATCAGCTTATTCGAGATCTATTATGGCTATAGCCCTGAGCTCAGAGAGAGGTGTTTCTTGTTTTAGAGTTGGAGATACGGCAGAAGCGTGGGATTCTGCCCCAAGGAGCACTGCTGCTCACTGTCCCTGACCCACAGGATAATGTCGGCAGTGGAGGAGCGACACTCAACGCACTGCTGGTGGCTGCGGAGCACCTCAGCGCCAGAGCCGGATATACAGTGAGTGAGCCTTGGGCTGGGACATATACACCTTCGGAGAACTACTCTTACTTTTTTAGATGTTACTATGGCAACCAGTATTAGGAACCTCTAATGATTGACATTTAATTATTCACTTTATTCTTAGTGAAATATTCAGCAGGAAGTACAGCAGTGACATCATTGTATATCATTTTACTCTCAGGCCTGATTTTATAGTATTTCTACCACAGTGAATAATAATAATAATAATAATAATGATAATAATAATAATAATAATAATAATAATAATAATAATAATAATAATAATAATAATGGTAAAGTCTGATATGGTTGTCTTTGTGAAAAGCAAATTAAAGAAGCTGAACCAGTGTACGGATTTCGGTGAGGAACGTCTTTACTAGAGGCGGCTTGTCTACAGGGGCGGAGGCAAATATACTGATGTCTGTACTGACTTGAACACCTTCATGTTTGTGTGTGTTTGTAGCTCTTGTTCTTCTTCCTCTGTCTTTAGGTGGTGACTGCAGATGTCTTGTATGATGCTCGCATTCTCATTTTGCACACGGTGAGAACAGGAGCTTCTACATAAAGCCGTGAATTTATATTTGTAATGCAAACGGTTTCCTGTAATCTCACAACATGATTATTTTTTTTTTTCCGGACAAAAATTTCCCTTTGAACACTTAAATACTGTTCATATTCTATTATTCCACAGTATGGTCGATTTTAGTCTTGACCCAAGAATCTCTCCATAACTAAAATTTGGTCTCTTTACCAAATTTTGGATATGCAGCAGAGAGAACGGTTCAGCCCGGGTTGCCAGATTGAGTTAGTTTAAAAACTCTGCAAACACCAAGAACTTGTTTTAAAGAAAACAATTAGAGTTAAATCATATAGGTTGTAAGCATAGGGGTGTGCTTAAACCTTTCTTTTGTAAAATTGTATATAGGAAAGGCCAAGTGAGATAATCAGATATACACAAAGGCTTAATAAAGGAAAAATAATTGCTTTTCAACTCACATTTTTCTGGCCTAGTTTCAGGTCTTTTGAGTTGATTTGGAAATGCTGCTCATGTCAAATTTTGAACCATAGATCTGAATATATACATAGCCTATCTGTAGTATAACAAATGGGAGATTTATCCTTAATTCATGAACAGGGAAAGTATATTTTTTAGGTTAACTTGTTTATGGAGCAGAAAACAAGACATTGTGTCCTTTTCTTACCTAAGAATATAATATAAAATAATAAAATATAACCACCATAATGATTTAAATAGATTTTATTTGATGAAAAAGTTGATGATTATTTCTTCCTGAATTCCTGGTATGTGTGGCAGGGAAGAGATTTTCCCTGGGATGGCTGCGGTAGAGCTTTCTGTTGGATGCCTGTTAGTGCATCTGAGCAAAGTGTTGAAGGACCGGTTTGCTGCATAGATCTCTTACTGAACTGCCTTTCAGCTAAGGTGAGTAATTGCATAATGTGTCTCGCCTCAGAATGGATTGTCAAATAAAATGTACATACATCTGGGAGAGTTATGTATATTGTGTATATATTCACTGTTTGATTTGTGGGATTTTGTGCTTTTCTTGAGTTTTGTGCTGCTCTGAATTTAAATCCTAGTTCTTTTTGTGTTGTGACTTAACATAAAGTACTCTTCTCTAATCTAATCTAACCAAATGTACTCTAATCTAATTTAAATTTGACTCTTATATACTCTACTGTAATCTAATGTATTCTGCTCTATTATGATCTAATCTATTCTAATTAGACTCTAATATACTCTAATATACTGTAATATAATTTACCCTATACTACTCTATTGTACTATAATTTAATCTATTCTACTCTGATCTAATCTACCTACTCTAATCTACTCTACTTTTATCTTCTCTACTGTAAACCAGGCTACTCCAATCTAATCTATTCAACTCTACTTCATTGTACTCTACTTTATTATTAATTGTTTTATTGTGGGTGAGGAATTTGATTAGTAGTGTGCGTGTGTGCGTGTGTGTGCGTGTGTGTGCGTGTGTGTGCGTGTGTGTGCGTGTGTGTGCGTGTGTGTGCGTGCGTGTGCGTGTGCGTGTGCGTGTGCGTGTGCGTGTGTGTGTGTGTGTGTGTGTGTGTGTGTGTGTGTCTTTTCAGGTGTGTGCTGGATCTCCACCGGGAGTTTGGGTGTGTAGTACAGACATGATCCTGAGCATCTCTACAATGCCAGGTGAGATGTTTGTCTGTCTGTATGTCTGGATAGACATACAGACAGAGAGATAGATAGAGAGAGATAGATAGAAAGAAGTGAAGCTTAAACAGCAGAGCAGTGTGTTCTGAGGAGAAACTTTCCTGCTAGATACTTATACGAGGCCGAACGGAATTTTCTCAATAACGTTAAGATCCAAGATCAAAGTGTTGAACCGAATGAGGAAATGTTGATCCGAATGACCTTTAATCACCCGGTGGCAACCTGTCACATGAAAGTGTGCTGTGTAAATATATCAAACGGCGGTATGATCTAAAGGAGGAGCTGTAACCCTTACTTCAGGAGTGTGCCCTGACTCGGAGTGAATATGAACAAAATGTAATCATAAAACATTTTATTCATTAGATTCAATATAATTTCTAACAACTGAACAGCTTTACAAAATCTGGCTATGGATTTACATTTAGGTCAAAAAACAAATGAGCATCAGAGACAGCGCTGATAAGGGTAAAGCTTGGGGAAGTAAATTTAAGAGGAACCAGACTCATCTGAGTGACCCCAGAGAGAGGGACAGGGTGGGGGTGGGACACACACACAACAGATTAGTCCTATATTGGGTTAAGAGGAAGTACATTGAAGTACATCCAGCAGAACTGTATGTGAGTATGACTAAAAGGTAGAGCACATGAAAAAACACTGGGGTACTAACCTGCCTGTCACTACTCCTGACTTACCAAATCTGCACCTTTACTGCAGTGAAAACCTAATTATCAAGAAGCTTAGCTTTAATTAAAACAAAATAGGTAAGAGAATAATAAGTAATGAAGGCGTTATTTCTCGAATATGGCACGTGCCTGCTGTAATGATGTGGGTTTTTGTAGTTCCTGCTGAACTTTCCTCTCTCTCCTTAGTGTCTCTTCTACTCACAGACACCGAGCATTGTTCATGTCACTGCACGATTGACACATTATTTTCTTAGAACAGATTAAAAAAAAAAAAAAAATGTGGTCCAACATTCGACAGGGTGATGGACACCCGAGGCTCATTAACAGATCTCTGGGCCAATCCCACAGAAGAGCTGCTCTAATGTGCACATATTATTCCTTCCAACACACCAGCACTGAGGACTCCTCACTTGGTGCCTGATATATCTACTGTAATGATATTCTAGCGTTATTTACTTCATCTTTCCTGTGTGGTTATATTGTTATGGGATGATTGGTGAATTAACAAAAAATAAATGTGTATTGTTTTAAGGGGGCACAATATTATTTTCAGCTAAGAGTGAAAAACTCTGTGTTGTATATCTGCCCTTACAGACATGCTGTGGGAGGACTTTACTGGTGTGAGGGCTGTGTCCTTGCCTGGTGACGTGTCTTTTGCTGTTAACCATGGAGTCTACCTCACAGACACAAAGGTCAGTTCTGGATCCAGAAGTAAACACTGCAAGTAACATAATTTAATAAAAACAAATAAGGCAAACTTGTATTGTGATACCTAATGAAGAAAAATCCTCAAGAATTTTGGATATTTTATTCAGTGTGTACAAAATAAGAAATAGAAACAAAATAAGGAAATATGTGTTTTATTTCTTTCTGAATATTTTCCATCATCTGCTTGCAATTTCCATTCATTTCCGTTTGTAATTATTAAAAAAAAAAGAAAAGGTATCATGATATCAACAAAATTGGTTAAAAACAGAAAGGTATTGTCGCATGTTGCATCACAGTACGGATATTATATCGTCATAGCAACCAGCCCTACACGCAATTGTCAGATTGGATGTTGTAACTTATAAATAGTTGTGCCTTAACAGGGTGGGGTGCATGATATTATCTACCGGGGTTCAGAGGAGAGGATCCGCTCTGCTGTATTGCCTAATGGGAAAGTTCCTCTGGTAAACACACACACACACACATTGTAAAGACAGTAATAAAATTCCACCTCTAGATCAGCATTCATGTGACATGATGTCTGATATTCGTATGCTTTTATGCTAACTGGGGGTTTGGGGGTACAGGTGTCAGGACCTGTGTTTTTCTCCAGCTCTGTATCTGAGAGACTTTTACAAACTCATGTGACTCCACCGCTGGATGGCTGCACTTACCTGGGCCTGGACTCAGGAGCTCTACCTCTGCAGGTATACACACCTGTGTAATTTATTATGATCTCATTCACACTCGGGTCGTATTTATAATGTATGTTTTTCAACCCGTTGTCTTTGGGCCTTGCTCAAGGGCCCAGCAGTGGCAGTTTGGCTGTGCTGGGCCCTGGAGCAGGGATGGTTGAGGGCCTTGCTCAAGGGCCCAGCAGTGGCAGTTTGGCTGTGCTGGGCCCTGGAGCAGGGATGGTTGAGGGCCTTGCTCAAGGGCCCAGCAGTGGCAGTTTGGCTGTGCTGGGCCTTGAACTCCTTTTAATATTCTATGTATTATACTTTATTCTGTGCACCGCATGCCACTCTATGCACCACACTCCACTCCGCGCACCACACACCACCCCGCATACCGCACTCCACTCTGTGGAGTGTCCCCCGTTCTATTCCATTCCTAGGGCGAGTCCAGCCTAGTAAGAGACTTAGAAAATATCCTATAAATGATGATTTATTCTTTTTTTTACTATGGATTTGACAACTGGTGGCATGAACAAATTTGGGCCATTCATAGGAATTAGCTTTGCAACAGTTCCATTTAACAAAAATTCATCTTCATGGTAATGTGCACTTACTCGAACGAGCTAAAACAAACATTCTTATCAGATTTTTAAACCTCCATCGTATTGTTTAAACCGTTGCAGAACGCACGAGACATTAGGAGACAATACTCCAATCAGCCATAACATTAAAACCATTGACAGCTGCTGTGAATAGTGCGAATAATGGGACGTGTGCTTAGTGGTTAAGGTGTTGGACCACTGATTGGAAGGTTGTGAGTACGAATCCCAAGTCCACTATGCCTCCTATGCTGGCCCCTTTAGCAAGGTTCTTAAATCAAGGTTAACTGGTTCTTAAATCAGTTGTATAAAAATGAGATACAAATGTAAGTTGCTCTGGATAAGGGCATCTGGCAAATGCAGAAACTGAAAAAATATTGATTACTTTGTGAAAGTGGCACCCGTCAGTAGGTTGGGATATATTGAGAACGGTTAGTTCTCAAAGTTCATGTGTACCTGTATATATCCCAGAATGCACAGGCAGTGGTATGTTGACATAGCCACAGTAAGTCTAACTCACCAAGAATTAGACACTTGTAATACACCAGTGTACACCGGTGGCGGTTGGCTTGCGGTTTTAAAATATAGGAAGCACAAGGGTGTGTTATCGAAGTATATTAAATTGTGTTCTGTGTTATCGGTTTCATTTATTATTCTGGTCTTTTGTTTAGTTCCCAGTCCCTCCTCATAAGTGAAAGACTGTTTTTGAACAAAATTAGCAGTTTAGCTGGCAATCGTTACTCTATAGCTCAATCTCGCTGAAGAAGCTAGATATCTACACGTAAAATGAAAGAAAAAAACGAACGCAAATAATCAAACAAGTTACAACTTATTTACAATATTTAACAATCATCATGATAAACTTATATGCTATGCTAAACCGTTGTGTTACTTTTACTGTTTCAATGATCGGCAGCTGGTTATAAGGTTCCTCCCCTCTGAGAGGTCCACCAATCCTCATAAAGAGAAGATGTATATTAATGAGAGTCAACTTTTGGCCAACGAGCATTAATTTTTTCTCCCGTTACAACAGCTTGTACTTGAATCTGCTGAAGAAGCTCACAGAAAAGCTTCTCAATTTCTTATCAGCATTTTCACATATTGAATTTTACCAGTAGTGTTGAATAGTATGGACACATTTGAACCTTTAATATTTTATTCACGCATATAATAAAAGTTTTATTAATAAAATAATAAAAGTAATAATAAAAGTTTTGGTGCTTGGTGTGTCATCATAATGCAGTCACCTCTAATCCTCATCGGTGTCATGTCTCCCTTATATGCTCTTAATATGTGTTCTCTTAAACGAAAGAAATCTTCATACCTGCAGATCTCTCTCTTTCTGGATATCCTGATGTGCCTTTGCTCAGACCTGACAGAAACCGAGTTTGTGAACGGAGTGAGAGCAGGTTGTAGTTCACCTACGGGGCCACAGGGGGAGGCAGTGAAGAGTGCTCGCTCTGTGCTGTGGAGGACCTTGCGAGGCGTTCCCCTTTTTCTGGGTACTTTAGTCTGGGAGTTGACTCTCTTTTTCTGTTTATCATTTTATTTTGTCTTTCTTTTTTTTGCACTGACACTTTAACTCTGAACTGTCACTTTAACGCTGGACTGTCACTTTAACTCTGGACTGTCACTTTAACTCTGGACTGTCACTTTAACTCTGGACTGTCACTTTAACTCTGGACTGTCACTTTAACTCTGGACTGTCACTTTAACTCTGGACTGTCACTTTAACTCTGGACTTGCACAGCACAGTACCACTTTACACACACCATACTGCATATGGACACTTTAAGGACAATAATTAAAAACCATACGCATTTATGTGTATTTATGTATATGTATATACATTATTTTTCACTTATATTTTCATATTTTATATAGTTTCTTTTTATATAGTTTATACTTTTTTTATTTATCTACCTCCTTTTGGCTATATTTTTTGCATTCCTTATGTTTGAATACCGGACAGACGCAAAAAGCATTTCACTGCATGTCGTACTCTATGTATGTGTATGTGACAAATAAAATTTGATTTGATTTAATTTGATGAAAACATTCATGCTGTATTTGAAGTACACGCTTTAGACGGACACTACGATTACCTGACGTTGTCCGGCAGAGAACATATCGTACGTCTGACAGAGGCAGGATCCGAGACACGGATTCTTTCTCATGTACAGGTGAGCCGCAGCGCCTGAGAGGTTAGCTAAACCTCAACGTTAAAGCTTTCACTTTTCTGTCCAACCTTCTGAATCTAAAAGTCCATGTGTTTCAGTAGTCTGCTGACGCCAGATTCATATTACGTATCTTGTTTATTACGTCTGCAGGAGTTGCAGTGTGTGAGTGAGGGCAGTAGGATCATTAACAGTGTCCTGGAAGGAAAGGTGCATGTTGGAGCAGGTGCTGTTGTGCAGCACTGCCACTTACAGGTCAGGAGGCCTTAAAACCTTTCACAAATCTGATGAAAACCTCCAGTGGCTCAAATTAGGATTTATGATTTAACTGTGGGCTCTGTACAGAATATAAATAACTGATAAGACAGGTTTACTATTAACAGAGTCTTAAAATAAAATAAAATCTTTCACAATGTTGTTTATCACAGTAGTAGTTTTGGGTCAAAAAAGTGGAGTTACACATCTAGGTCCATATTGCTAGTATGTCAGGTGTGTTTATGTGAGAGAACTCAGACTGGGTGGATTTTTTTGCCCTGGTGTTGTGAATGACCATTCTGTTTCAAAGATTTCCCAAAATAATAGTTTGCAGCGTTAGATAAGAAATACAGATTCAGAAATACTGAATACTGAACTCCTCAAAAGGGCATTATAACAACAAGGCTGCAGTTTGCTCACTGAGCTGATCTTTGCATCTATGTTCTTAAATGTTGTATTATTTAATAGCTAAAAATTAATTGTGCTTATTCTGTGATATTAAATGGTTATTATTTTCCAGGGTCCAATTCAAGTGAATTCTGGGTGCCTCCTTTCCGGACTGGATCAAACCGTATCAGAGCAACTACGGCATCTTCCTCTGACCAGTGACATCATTGTGCAGGGGCACAGGGTGAATGTGGGGGAGCTGAAATTAACCGTGTTTACAGTGTTTGGGGCACATGACAGATTGGAGGTAAATTACTTCTTTCTGTACAACACTAGAAAAACAGCTGCTCCCTTTGATGAATTTGAACCGTAACATGTAAAGGACTTTAGTAGGATTTTAGTTCCCGTATAGGTTAAAGAGTAGTGCTTTAATGATGGTTATGATTAAATTGAATTCAATTCACTGACATCACAGTTTGAGTTTGATTTGCAAAACATTTTGGATGAATGAAAGAAAACTGAAATATAAATAGTGCATAAAGCAAAATAAATCCAAAGATTGCTATAAACAGAGTTTTAATACATGTAGCATATTGTGTTACAGATACAACATACCTAAAGTCTTCCAAGAAATGAATTGATTGAAATACAATGAGCTCGGTAGCATTTTAAAAAGAAATAAAGCTCCAAAGTCGGCTAAAATATGATCAAGAGCTATCTGTAGTATGCTGTCTGTATATTTTAACTATATGGCTTGTGCAGATTGGAATTTCTGGTGTTTAACTGAACTAGATTTTTATTTAAAGGTAGGGTCTCCGATATTTGAGAAATGCTTCAGAAAACTGAGTTGGGACGACAAGCTAAACAAAAATGAAAACTAACGTGTAGCCAATGAGCAGAAAGGGGCGTGTCTTGTCAATATGGGTGGAGAGAGTGTTCAGTGCGCATGTGTGACATTAGCAGAAAGCGGTTTTAACATTGACATGATAAGGCAAGATCTAGGACCCGTGTTAATATAGGATCAGCTTTCCAGCACTGGAGAGAACTGAAGGAGCAGGAAGTTGGCGCATATTCACAGATTCGGAACGCTGTTACTAGCAAAACCCGGTTGTAGCTGCCTCTCTACATTACTACGATAGAAAAGAGGTGTTATTTGTGTAGTAACAGCGTTTAGCTCAGGAGTTATTGACTGGGGAAATTCGAATCTGTGAATATATCTGAACACTCTCTCCACCCATATTGACAAGACCCTTTCTGCTCATATCGGAGACCCTACCTTTAATAGAATACTGACGCCCATTATGTGACTTGCACATTTCAACGAAGCACATCATCATGCCTTAAGTAGCATTTCACTATTCTCTACATTACAGGCTCAGAGTGAAGATGTCACTGCTTCATTCCTTAATCAAACATGGAGTCGCTTCTTTAGCAGCACCGGAATACAGTAAGATACCAAAAACGACAGTCCTGAGATTTCATTTCAGTTCAGGGAAAATAATTTTGCACTTTAAAGATGTCTGTGTGTGTTTTCGTCACAGGCGAGAGGATCTGTGGGGAGCAGAGAGTGGAGCAGGTCAGACTCTGCTGGATGCTCGCTTGTTTATGGCGTTTATGCCAAAGGGAGGCACAACAGGTCTGGATGGTGTTCACTTTCTACTGGGTGGCTCTGGGAGTATAAAGAGCTGGAGATCAGCATGGAGGCTCTCTCTTAGGGAGGTGTTGTTTCTCACCGACCAGCAGCGTGAACTACAGTGGAGAGAAGAGCTGCTGTTTAGTGCAGGACGGAGAAGAGCGGCGGACACATTGAAGAGCCATGCAGCCCACAACCTTCTGCCCTGTATGAGAGCAGCAGTGCTGGGAGGCAAGCAGACAGAACTACTGAACACACTCGACTCCGGTGAGGAAAAGACAGATTTTGATTCTCACCCATAATAAAACTACAAGCAGTAAAATATATGAAATGCTGCACTAATGTCTGCTAAAAAAAGTACTAAAACTGATTACAGACAAAAGATAACACAATGTCTAGATGAACATGCTTGGAGGAGAGCACTATACAGTACTTATTCTGTGTATAAGAGCTGGTTTGTTAGAGTCTATAATGATATGTGACACTTTTCACCTTATTTATTTGTGAGCCTTTAACAGGGCACAAGCAACACACAAACACACACTCACACACAGTTCCTTAAATTGTAGTGTACTGTCTTTTTCTATATATTGTACTTCTCTCTCTCTCTATTTCTGATTTTGCCTTTCTGTTAATCTGTCGATTTTCTTCTGTTCATTCAGTGGCTGCAGGTAGTCTTGCTGATCTGGGTGTAGCCGCACGGACATTGGCATGCATCGCTGATGTTCTCGGTTGCATGGCTGGTGAGGGAAAGGGAGGTTTGAGGAGTGGCCCTGCTGCTAATCCAGCCTGGGCTTTTGCTTTCAGCCTCTTGGAGCAGGGCAAGCTAGAGGCTGGTGTCCTGGAGCTGGCCAATCAGAGAACCCGCTGGCTCAACAGGTGAGAGTCCAGAATGTGAGCAGGTTAAATCGTTTATTGGGATTTGATTTAATGGTGGACATCATCATCCCCTATAGACAAGACCTGCTGGTACGAGCGGCCCGACACTACGAGGGTGCAGGACAGATCCTTCTCAGGAAAGCGGTGATGTCCGCTCGCCAGTTTGTACTCATTGGTCAAGGTGAGATGCCACCAATGGGAGAGTGGCAGGAAGTAGAGTGTCCAGCCAGACTGGATCTCTCAGGTGAGTCTCTGTGTCCTCACACACAATTCTCATTCTTCAAGGTCATTCGATACTTTGGAGATTTGTTAGAGATTATTGTTTATAGTTCGGTATCCTTATATTGGTACATGCTGTTGCGTTTGCTTTGTTTTTTAAACGCAAATCAGAAATGACGTAGAAGGAACACTTGTACTCCATTGTCTAGGTGGTTGGAGCGATACTCCTCCAATTGCGTTTGAGCATGGAGGTGTGGTGGTGAACGTGTCTGTGAAAGTGGATGGAAAACGGCCCATTGGCGCCAGAGTGCGCCGCATTCCAGAGCTTCAGCTGGTGTTGGTGAGCCGCAGCGGCCCGCCAGACTGCAGCATGACTACACGGACAGTGTGTAATGACCTCACTGACCTTGAGGACCACTGCCAGCCCCATGCACCCGGTCAGGATAACGTCCGAATCGAGGATACTTGCATTTAACCAGCCACAGTTTAAATACTGCTTTTAATTTAGATTTAATTGTATCATGAAGGCTTTATTTCGGTTGCATGATTCTGTGTGTATTGTGTGTGTGTTGCAGGTGCCCTGTTAAAAGCTGTGTGTGTGTGCAGTGATGTTGTGTGTTTAACGTCTCATCTGTCTATGGAGCAGCAGTTGCTGCAGAACTGGGGAGGAGGACTGGAGCTGCACAGCTGGTCACATCTGCCTCATGGCTCGGGACTCGGTGAGACTCCATGATTCCTGCTTCGTGTGTGTGTGTGTGTGTGTGTGTGTGTGTGTGTGTGTGTGTGTGTGTCTGTGTGTGTGTGTCTGTGTGTGTGTGTGTGTGTGTGTGTGTGTCTGTGTGTGTGTGTCTGTGTGTGTCTGTGTGTGTGTAAAACACTTCTAATTTGAAACACAGTTGTTTCCTACTTGTGTGCAAGTCAGCATCCATCAAAACAAATACAATATTCTGTGTAAAAATTGTAATAACCAAGCATTTAATATGTAATGTTTCTTCATAGGAAATGCAGATGATAGAGAGTAGTAACTAACCTTTAGGGAAAAATAGAAGCTAAATTGCACAACAAGGACTGTTGTTTCAATCCTAATCTCACGCTCATGGAATAGGGCAAGATTTCGTAACAGCAGTCTGATCCCCTAAAGGCTGTAGACATGCTTGATTTGCATTAAGGGTGGTGCTGCTTTGACATTGATATTTACACTGGAAATATGTTGTGTATGTGTATGTTGAGAAAATTGTGTTTATTGTTGAATGTCTTGCTCCTGGACTTTTGGATCATGTCTTAGAGTATAATTATTTAGAGTGTAAAGTGAACTTTGCACTTGTGCAGGTACAAGCAGTATCCTGGCAGGTGCGGTTCTGGCAGCTGTGTACAGATGCACTGGCCGGAGCTATGACACCGGTTCTCTTATCCACGCTGTACTACACCTGGAGCAGATCCTCACCACAGGTCAGTGGGGCTCCAGACATGATACTAGAACTTGTGTGAACTTATATATCAGGCTTTATATTCTGCTGCTCTCTATCTGATATCTGCTGCACTTACTGTGCTGCATGCATGTGACACTGCAGATAACAACAAACAAATAAATATTAGCACTATAGAAGCTAGGGGGCACGGTGGCTTAGTGGTTAAGCCACACCTCCAGGGTTGGGGGTTCGATTCCCGCCTCCACCTTGTGTGTGTGGAGTTTGCATTTTCTCCACGTGCCTCGGGGGTTTCCTCAGGGTACTCCGGTTTCCTCCCCTAGTCCAAAGACATACATGGTAGGTTGAATGGCATCTCTGGAAAAATGTCCGTAGTGTGTGATTGCGTGAGTGAATGAGAGTGTGTGTGCCCTGCGATGGGTTGGCACTCCGTCCAGGGTGTTTCCTGCCTTGATGCCCAATGACGCCTGAGATAGGCACAGGCTCCCCATGACCTGAGAAGTTTGGATAAGCGGTAGAAAATGAGTGAGTGAGTGACTATGGAAGCTGTAACATCAGTAATAAGATTCTTTCAAAACATCGCCCAGAACATCACATTGCCTCCGCTGGCTGGCCTACTTCCCAAAGTGCATCCTGCTGCCACGTCTTCCGAAAAGTAATCGACACGCATGCACCCGCCCTTCCTTATGATGTAAACTTTCACTGCTCCATGGTCTTGTTCTGATGCTCACGTGACATTGTAGGTGCTTTCAGTGGTGATCAGCATGGGCAGACTGACCGATTTACAGCTACGCATCAAGTTGTGATGCTCTGAATTATCTGACTCTTTTCTATCATTAATGTTTTCAGCAATTTGTAGCTCTACAGTAGGTCTTCTGTGAGATCAGACCAGACAAGCTAGCCTTCACTCCCCAGGTGCATCAGTGAGTCTTGGGTTGTCCATGACCCTGTCACCGGTTTGGTTCACCGGTTGTCTTTCCTGGGACCACTTTATGTAGTTACCAATCACTGCATACAAGGAAGACCTCACAAGACCTGCTGTTTTGGAGATGCACCGATCCAATCATCTTCATCTCAATCTGGTCACTCCGATCCTTACACTTTTAAATTTTTCCTGCTTCCAACACATCAACTTTAAGAACTGACTCTTCACCTGCTGTCTAATATATAACACCTCTGACAAGTGCCACTGTAACAAGATCATCGAATTTTATTTATTCACGTCTCCTGTCAATGGTTTTAATTTTCTGACTGATTGGCACGTGTGTGTGCAATCATATTATATATGATTATATAAAATTGTCAACAAATACATGAGGTATTAGTTAAATAAATAAGAAATGTGTCGCAGGTGGAGGGTGGCAGGACCAGGTGGGAGGGCTGGTAGGTGGAGTGAAGGTGGCACGTTCCCGACTTACCCTACCCCTCAAAGTGGAGGTCGAGCAACTCGTGCTTCCCCCAGACTTCCTTACTGCACTGCAGCAGCGTCTCCTGCTGATATATACGGGCAAGACACGGCTGGCACGCAACCTACTACAGGTCTGAACAACGCTCACTGTGTGTTGTATTGATCCCTCATGGCCTTGTGTGTGTGTTACTGTATTACTCTTTTATGGGAGTCTGTGTGTGTTACTGTAATACTCTTATGAGAGTGTGTGTGTATGTGTGTGTTACTGTATTATTCTTTTATTTGAGTGTGTCTATGTGTGTGTTACTGTATTATTCTTTACTGGAGTCTGTCTGTCTATGAGAGTGTGTGTGTGTGTTACTGTATTATTCTCTTATGGGAGTGTGTCGGTATGGGTGTGTGTTACTGTATTATTCTTTATTGGAGTCTGTCTGTGTGTGTGTTTGTTACTGTAATACTCTTATGAAAGTGTGTGTGTGTTACTGTATTATTCTCTTGTGGGTGTGTGTTACTGTATTATTCTCTTATGGGTGTGTGTCTGTGTGGGTGTGTTACTGTATTATTCTTTATTGGAGTGTGTGTGTGAGTGTGTTTGTTACTGAATTACTCATTTATGGAAGTGTGTGTGTGTGTGTATTTGTATATACTGTAGGATGTGGTGCGGAATTGGTACAGTCGTCTGCCGTCTATTGTGCAGAACACAGAGCAGCTTGTGAGCAACGCCGAGGCGTGTGCACAGGCCTGCATGGATGGTGAGTAGAGGCAGAGAGCATGTTTTATAAAAAGGTTATGCCTGAGATAAATGAGCTCTGTAAGTCTCTCATACACTGATGCTCTATCCTCTCTCCATATGCGTTTTCCTCTTTATCTCAGGATCTCTTAGCAAACTAGGGGACTGTATGAACCGCTACTGGCAGCAGAAGAAAGCCATGGCTCCAGGATGTGAACCAGCTGCGGTGAGAAACATGATGGATGCCCTGGAACCTATAGCCTACGGGCAAAGCCTGGCAGGGGCAGGAGGCGGCGGCTTCCTGTTTGTACTCACACGGCCCGCCCAGGAGGAGGAGAATGTACGACAGATACTCAAAAACACACAGGTGAGAGAGAGCGAGTGTGTGAGAGAGTGTTAAGGAGAGTGTTAAGGAGAGTTTTAAATGTTTTAAATATTTTTTCCAAAAGGGAGGCCAAAAAAAAACATTTTGTAGTTACATATTAATTCCCGCATATCTGCCTGGCATAAAACTTCTCTGCATGCCTAAATTTGAAATAAATTAATGATATTAATTTTCATATCTGGTTAAATAAAGGTTATTAACTAGTGAAAAAACGATGTACGATTAAATCCGATTGAAACCCAAAATCAGGGGCGGTTCTAGGATTTCATCTTTACGGGGTTTTAGCCCTCAGTGAGAATTTAAAAGAAGAAGAGATTTATATTATATATATTATATGACTACATAGTAAGCCAAAAGTTGGTATGGTATGGTATTATTTCAATGGCAAAAGTGGACACCAAAATTTTATGCATGATGTAATGATGCCAGTCTTGAATCAGATCAGTTCATGTATGTGTGCATTCTCTACAAACAGTGTGTCCAAGTAATGCAGTCATTAATAAACAAATATTCACAAGACAAAGACCAAATCAATAAATGTTATTTTTATTTAGTATTGAATGGATTGTTTGCATTAATAATTTGTTTGTGCTATCATCTCTGGTAATAAGAATAGTGAAACTTCACTGCTTTTGTTTGCCGTCTTTGCGGCTTTCCGCCAATTAACGTTATAGATAAATGCCTCCAACTCTGACTGCATGTGCATGCTGCGCGTGCCTGTGCTTCTCCGTTCAAATATTGCAGACAGCTGATGACGCGCTTCTGAAAGACTACAACGCACGTGCGTAAAAGCAAAGGAAAAAAATTCGCTCTTAGAACAAACTGATAAATAATTTTCTTTCCCATCGACAACATGTCCTGCATTTTAACGTAATTTTTCTTTTTTTTTGAAAGTAAAAATTATACTTATAGTTTTAGGGTGGCTGAGATCACAGACAGGGGGGCTGAAGCCACCCTAAAAAAGGTCTAGAACCGCCCCTGCCCAAAATTGAAAGAATTCATGTAACCTGTGTGACAACCTCCTTCCATTTTATTTTTCCTTGTAATTCAAACAGCAAGTTTGGCCTGACCAATTATGAAATTGACTAGAACCACTGTTTTTTTTTTGTTTGTTTGTTTTGAGATTAAACTTACTTAAAATTATTATTAGCTTGTAAACGATTACGTTTTGTCTTTTTTTTTTTTTTGCAGGGTCTCTGTGACTTCAGCGTGCACTCAGTGCAGATCGACATGGACGGCATTACAGTCGTACATCAGAGCAGAGATGATGTCCAGTGTCCCAATTAAACTACGTAAACACCAGGACTGAGAAATGAAGTATGAAATGTACTGCAGTGGTTAAAGATGTACACAGTGCGAAGAAGACCAAGCAACAGAAATCATTAGATTTAAGAACTTTTGGTTAAAAGAAAAATGTGTTTAACGTTAATTCATGTTTCAGCTATGATCTTCAATTAATCAGCATTTACACAAAGCAAAAACGATTGATTCACTTTACAGTTTGTATCATTGCTCAGTCGCTCCAGGATTTAAAGCATTTCTTCTTGTTGCAACCCAAAATGCTTGATTTTGTTGCAGCGTTTTTTTTTTGTTTGTTTTCAAAATTTGCAATACAACATTTTTTGTATCCTTGATTTTTGTGCTTTTTTGTGTAAAACTACTCGAACGGTCAAAACTACAAGCACAGGATTCTTCTTTTAAACAAGACACATTACATTACACTGTATGTAACGATTCTCTATGAATCAGAGACGTGAACTGAAGACGACGCTGGCTGAATGCTCATTGTCTCGACCTGAAACTGCAGAAAATCTGCTGTAGCTCTGAAAATTTTGCGGCTCCTCCGAATGTTCTTGAGTTTCTGTGATCAGAAAATCGTGAAATCCTGGAGCGACTGACTGTAAAATTTTACGCTCTGGTTTTATGGTCCTGTTTTATTTCTACTGTAATAAAAGAGACTAGCTCTTTCTTTAATAGCTGTAAATTCTGTTAGTCAACAAGATGTTTTTTTTTCTGGGCTGGTTGTTTGGTCGTATGTTTGACTCTAAACTCTCCCTTCATCAATACAAGACCTTGGTAGGAACCGAATGTAAATCTAGACAAAAATTAATGTTGTGACATTACATAAACTTTCTGAAATGATGCAACTGCGAAAACGTGTCGTAATCGAAGCAAAAAGTGGTCCAAAGAAATATTAGTGTTTGAATATATTGTAAATATTACTCATACTATTTTTATGTTCCATTTCAATCAACTTCTGCATTGATGTTTAGAAGAACATATCATGCATAGTTTTAGGTTGGAAGAAACTATGGAACATTTTAAGCTGTGAAATTGAATCCAATAATCTAATATCGGTCCTCGGTATAAAGCGCAGCAAGAGATTTAAGACTGAATGACATAATAAAATGGAATACATTTGAAGGTTAGTTTATAAACTGCAGTTGACGATTTTGACCTATTTATACAGCCTCATCTTTTTATGGATGAATTAAGAGCAGTGTCTTTACCAAATCTGACTATTTTTCACAGTATTAAAAATCCTCACTAACTAAGATGGTTCTGTTAACTCAGGGTTGAAGATGTGACGCCAAATAAATGCAGCAGCACTTCTTACCTCCAACTGTATAAACATGTATCTGCTTCAGATCAATCACCACACAGACACACTGAAATCCCCAAATTCTGTGCTTTTAATTTGTTTTACAAATTAATCTAGTAGAAGTGAATTGGTTTTAGGGTGCCAATGGTTCTGGAGCTGAGTTTCCATGATGTTGTGAGAAGGAAATGGATTAATCCAACTGGCTGGGATGCTGACTGTTACAAAAAGACTCGTATCTCATGCAGTTCATTTTTTTTAGTCCTCCGAGTGTGTTTAATTGATCCGTAAACGACGTGGTCCTATTTCCCGGCCACGGCAGAGAGCTGGTCCCGGATGCGTCCCAGTCCGTCTAGCATCGTGTCCAAAGTTTCTTTGCTCAGTTCCACGGTGACTGAAGACTTGCTTTTGCTGCTCACACTGCCTCCGTCTTGGATCTGTGCACAAAACAGATAATTGTATTTTTTCTTCCTACTGCAGTGCTCAGTAATGTGTCTCAAAGCTTTGTGTACTGGTGCAGGACACCATTTTAGCACTCGGTCTGTCATACCTTCATGTGCAGGATACAGGTAGGCACAGCCATGCGGCTCACAGAGTCAGACGCCATCTTCATGTCCACCCTCCACTCCAAGTCTTCAAGCTGTGGCAGAGAGACTGTGGCACAAACAGAATAACTGACGGACTCGCGACTGGTCAGAAGGTGTGCGTTATTTCTGTGCGGCTCAGACAGTAAAAACAGTCCCAGCTGTAACGTGTGTTAGCTTAGTATTCATTTGTTATGTTATTGTTTCCAAAGTAATGGCTGACAAAGGTGGGTGGGGATGGTGTGTGTGTGTGTGTGTGTGTGTGTAACATTTCATCACAGACAAACAATAAAACAAATCTAAAATTTAACAAAGCAAAGCTCATAGAAAAAGGAAAAGAAAAGAGGAAACTTTCCTCATTTGCTTTCTCACATCTTAGAGAGAGAAAGAGAGAGAGAGAGAGAGAGAGAGAGAGAGGAAAGAGAATGAATAGAAGCTTGTGAGAGAATGACTGGCAACGCTATAGTGAAAGTGATCACAGGAACTGATTTGTGTCTCGAATGTTTCAAATGTCTGAAGCGTTGTTCATTCATAAATTAATCGTTGACAAAGTGCTATAGTATAAACAAAATAAACAACATCCTGCAGTTATATGAAAATAATCCACTTATTATTAACAGCAGACTGGTTCAAGCTGTGCCTCCCTCACACCACCCTGAAGCACAAAGACAATTCATTTCATATAAAGACATGAGATAAAGAATACTGGAGCTCAGAAGATACTCACTCTGACTGGACAAAGCCTCATTTCTCCATGTTGCGCTAAAAAAATTACACAGTAACACAAATAAATACATGTTTATTTATTTTCTTTATTTTTCCCCTCTCAGGAAATAGGTGGTATTAATTCCTTCATTAGTTTATTTATTAATTAATTATATGATCATTGTTGTCTATTGCTGTAGGTATTGTCCAGGTCACTCTTTTAAAAGATTTTTGTATCTTGTACATAAATAAAGGTTATTAACTAGTAAAGAAAAGATATATTTAAAAAATCTGATTGTGAAGGCTGATTTACTGAATGAACATCAAATTTAGAGTTACCTTTGTTCAAGCAGGATCTTTGTGATGAGATTTTTGAGGTTTGAGTGGAAAGTAGCTGGGAAAAGAGACTGGATTTGTTCTGGTGCTGTAAAATTGTGGAACACCACGTGATGCGAAAGCGTGTGAAATGCTGCCAACACCTGAGAAACAGAGACTTGGATAAATAAGCCTTGTTTCTGTAGTATATGCAGCTGGGCATGTGTGAGCATATATACATTGTTAGATCTCTGTAAATGTAACTGCCCATTTAGTGCTATGTTTACAGGTTGTTAAGGAGTTGAGTTGGATGGTTGTACACCTGCCTGCTGTAACCACATTTGTCTTAAATAAAGTGTTGACTTGTTTACTTGAAAAAATTAAAATAAAATTAATACACACAAATGCAAGAGACTTAAAATAAAAACATGCAGTTTCAGTGATGTACGTATAACCCAGCTTAATATCAACAGTCTGTTAATGTAGTGACAACTATGTAGTGTTGAAAAGAAAAATAAAAAAATCAAATTAAAGTGAGTGAAAAGGGGGATGTAGTATATGCAGATGGACGTGTGTGCGCATATATACATTGTTAGATCTCTGTAAATGTAACTGCCCATTTAGTGCTATGTTTACGGGTTGTTAAGGAGTTGAGTTGGATGGTTGTACACCTGCCTGCTGTAACCACAGTTGTCTTAAATAAAGTGTTGTCTTGTTTACTTGAAAACCTTCTCAATCAATACCCACGTGCAGTCAAAGGACATAACAGTTTCTATCAGATAAAAGATTATTAAATGTTTCTTGGTGTAAATCAATCCATCCCACCTGCATGGCCTCGGTGCTGGACACAGACAGTGCACGAGCAGTGCTGTCTATCACACTCTGGGACTCGTGCACCCTTGTAGTGAAACTGTCTGTGCAGATCTGTCGCACAACATCTTTGGATGGAGCCTAAAATAAATAAATAAATAAATAAAGAAAGAAATAAATAAACAAACAAACAAACATTCTGTTTGGACAGAATATGCACATTTAATAAAGCAACATGTAGCACAGAGAGAAGGTAGAATCACACTGTCAGGAAAGGACATTCCATATCACCATATCACTATCTCACATCTCATACACACTTCCTGAAAGTCAAGTAGTTTTCCTGCACTTTCTAAACAGATCATTAGATGTTTCCCTGCATGACCCAGAGTAACATTAGTAATGTGCAAGATTTTATTTCCTCTCACAGTCTACAAAGATCTAATAATGTGTTGATCTCGTACATATAGACTAGATACTAGCTTTTTTTACACAGATAAGAGACAGACAGAGAAGGATGTAAACAAACAAGAGAAATCATTCAACGTAACGGATTTACGGTTTATATCGCACTATTTGCTCCTAACACCAGCTTTCGAGCTTAAAGGACCTACAGAACATTACAAAGTTGTGTTCCTGTGTTTAGCTCAAAATGCTGTATGTGTGATACCTTTAATAAAAGGTTTAATGAGCTGAAATGTTCTTCTGCTAGAGGAGCCATCTTGATGAACGTGACTGTCACGTGACCTCACTCGGCTTCAATACGAGTCGAGTCCGATACTGACTCCCAAGTGAACAGTCAATTCAACACAAATTTTTTTTCGATTCCGTGAGGCATAAGGAAATATATTTCGACATATATGGCTACTGTGGACTATGTCGTGGTGGGAGTGACGGTGCGGCAAAGTACTCAAACTACTATCATTTGTGGACAAAGTAGTAGCAAATACAAAGATTTGGAGTCAACGATCGATTCCTTTATGCATTGAAATAGGAGTCGATTCTATTTGTGATCGAATCCCAGCCCTGGGATGTTATGAATAGTTGTCTACCTAACTATGGCGGATTATTTTTTATTCTGAAAATTCTCTGTAGAAATACAGCACTATAATTACTACAATTACTATACTATATCAATTACTATAATAGTTGTACCGTTAATTAATGTATTCAAGATTTTTATTTGTCACATACACAATTATATAGAGCATATATATAACCAGCAGTGAAATGTGAGTCAGGTCCGCTCCATGGACAGTGCAATTATTAAAAAATAAAATATAATTTTTTTATTATTTTATGAAATAAAAGTAAACAATAAAAATATAAGAATAAAATATAAAAGATGTATACTGTGGAATTAAATATAGAATGAAAAATAGTGTGCATGAAAGTAAACTGTAGTCTTAAATATTAAGATACACAGGAATGTGCAAGAGGCAAATGTGCAAACAGGTTGACACTTACAGTATGTCAATGTGAGGTAGTGAATGATGAATATCTTACTGATAAAGTAATATTAAGTGGAGACATGAAGATGTTAAGAGGCTGGTTTTGAGTTTAGGAGCCTGAGGCCTGGGGGAAGAAACCCCTCCTAAGTCTCTCGGTTTTTGCCATCAGGCTACGGAAGCGCTTACCAGATGGCAGCAAAGTGAAAAGATGGTTACTGGGGTGGATTGAGTCCTTGATGATTTTAACAGCTCTGTTTTTGCAGCGTTTGAGGTAAATGTCCTCAGGCGTCATCAGGCATCAAGGCAGGATACACCCTGGACGGAGTGCCAACCCATCGCAGGGCACACACACACTCTCATTCACTCACGCAATACGGATAATTTTCCAGAGATGCCAATCAACCTACCATGCATGTCTTTGGACTGGGGGAGGAAACCGGAGTACCCTGAGGAAACCCCCGAGGCACGGGGAGAACATGCAAACTCCACACACACAAGGCGGAGGCGGGAATCGAACCCCCAACCCTGGAGGTGTGAGGCGAACGTGCTAACCACTAAGCCACCGTGCCCCCTGGTACAGTCTTTGCCTGGCTTTATTAACCTGTGTTTGAATGTGGGTAGTCCAAGTCAGGTCCTCGGAGATGTTTACACCGAGGTACTTGAAGCTGCTCACCCTCTCCACAGGGGTCTCGCCGATCATAAGAGGAGTATAGGGCTGCTGCTTCTCTTCCTGAAGTCAACTATCAGCTCTTTAGTTTTGCTCACAATCAGAGAGAGACAATTTTCCTGGCACCATGATGTTAATTTCTCTACCTCTTCCAAGTATGCGATCTCATTATTGTTGTGAATGAGGCCCAGAACCACAGTATCATCAGCAAATTTGATAATAGATGTGGAGCTGTGGGAAGATACGCAGTCATGTGTGTAGAGAGAGTAGAGCAGGGGACTCAGGACACAGCCTTGTGGGGCTCCTACGTTCAGAGTGATGGAGTTGGAGGTGTACTGGCCTACTTTCACCACTTGAGGTCTGCCGGTGAGGAAATCAAGAATCCAGTTGCAGAGTGAAGAATTCAGGCCGAGGTCCATGAGTTTAGAAGCCAGCTTGATGGGGACTATAGTATTGAAAGCTGAGCTATAGTCGATAAATAGCAGCCTTACAGAGTTCCTATTATTGCTATTATTATTATAGAATACATAATGTATTCTATGTTAAACAAGAAATCTCACTGACTAAATATCATTTAGTCATCATGTAGTCAAGAATTCTCAACAGTCTCCCAAGTCAAAAACAGTCTTTACAACACTTAATTATTTGCTTGTCTATTTGTGTGATTGTATTCCTATATTCTTTCCTAATTTCTTTCACCACCAGTTTTGACAATTCTGATGCATACCCATGATTAATCACTTCTACATTTTGTTGTATAAACAAGCAAATCATCTAGTTACAGGAAAGTGATGACTAAAATAGATAGATAGATAGATAGATAGATAGATAGATAGATAGATAGATAGATAGATAGACAGACAGACAGATAGATAGTACAGGTTCACAGCAACGAAATGCAGTTTGGCATCTACCAGAAAGGTATGATGTTAACAAATGTACAAATGTACATATAATATACACATAATGTAATATATATGTATATATGTAAACATATGTACAGCATGTAATATATATAGATGTAAACATGTACAGCATGTAATATATATAGGTATATATGTAAACATATGTACAGCATGTAATATATATAGGTATATATGTAAATATATGTACAGCATGTAATATATATAGATGTAAACATGTACAGCATGTAATATATATAGGTATATATGTAAACATATGTACAGCATGTAATATATATAGATATATATGTAAACATATGTACAGCATGTAATATATATATAGATATATATGTAAACATATGTACAGCATGTAATATATAGGTATAGATGTAAACATATGTACATCATGTAGTATATATAGGTATGTATGTAAACATATGTACAGTGAATAAATATAAAGGCTTTAGCAGTGCAGAGATGTGTGGACATTGTTGAAAAGTACAAGTAAATGGTTCTAAGGCTACAGCATTGAAAAAAAATTTGCAGACACTCTTGTAAAGGAACAACAAGTAGAAAGATATAAGGTAATGGCATTAAAAAATGTGCAAGCCGAATAAGCAATAATATTGCTTATTCGGCTTGCACATTTTTTAATGCCATTTATTGGCATCTATTATATATATATATATATGTATGTATGTATATATATATATGAATGTGAAATATACAATATGTAATATGTACATTGTATGTATAATTGTACAGAAGTTATATACAGTTTTTTTAAAGTGTTCACAGATAAGTCAAACATCAACAACAACTCCAAAACAACAACGACGACGACGAATTAGTATAATAATAATAATAATAATAATAATAATAATAATAATAATAATAATAATAATAATAATAATAATACGCTAGGTACCCGCTAGGTGGCGTGCACACGTGCTTGCGGTCTAAGAAGCACAGCAGTAGAAGAAGACCAGCGGAGGCTTGACGTAGCGTCGCTCCGCCCTGTTCTTCCTTTTTCACAGTGGCAGTCAGCGAGACACCATGAAGGCGTCTGGCACAGTACGTAATTTATCAGTTTTAAGCTCTCGTTGCTGACTGTAGACTGGAATTTATACCTTATAATACATTGTAAAACTCGTACAGGTTTGTTTCTGGTCGAATATGTGAAGTAAACCCGCTATAAAGTAGTTAATTTAACGGGCCTGTAGAGTTCCAACATGGCGGCCGACATTGTGGCGAGAACCATGTGGTGTTCGCCTGCAGTTCTCTCTTATTAAACCCTGCTTTGGTGTAAACATCGGAGCAGAGCCCTGTTTTAGAGAATAATCTCGTGTTAAAAGCTGGATTTAAGGACATATTTCACCTTTTTGTGTATGATTGTGAGGTGTCCTGACCATCAAGTCCAGATTTCCGTAAATCTTTGAGTTTTTTTTTTTAAATTACAGCCACTTTTGTCTCCGTCATCTTTTTTTTTCCCCTAAGAGTTGAAGATTTGAGCATCTCTGGTGCTCATTGATTATTAATACTAAACCAGGCTGATGTAAAGCATGACTAGGTCCTTGCTATGTCAGTCTTCTGTCTGTTGTCTATTGTAGTGATGTTTCTTATCGTATGATGTAAAACTGAACACAACCTTTCTGTATTCAGCTTAGGGAGTACAAAGTTGTTGGGCGTCTCTTGCCCTCTGCCAAGAACCCGGCACCACCTCTGTACCGTATGAGGATCTTCGCCCCTAACCATGTGGTGGCAAAGTCTCGCTTCTGGTACTTTGTCTCCCAGCTGAGGAAGATGAAGAAGGCTTCTGGAGAGATTGCGTACTGCGGACTGGTGAGGATACAGTCAACGTGGTGGTGCTTTGATTGCAGATTTAAGTTTAGTGTGTATTCTGTGCAAGTCTGCTGGCTTTCCAGTGTGATTAGTTCTTCAGGAAGATGACACAGCTGCCTGAAGTGCAAGCAGTGCAAGATCCATACAATCACTAAATGAGATGATGGGAGGCAAAGGACTTTGCCATGCTGACCAGTGCTAAAAGTCTAAAATACACTAATAAATGCTGGAAGTGTAAACTGATGGCTTAGAAGCAGATATGTTGGTGGGATGGGTGTTATTTTGTTTACAGCCAAATAGAATGAATTATAGATTGAAGAATTAGGGCAAAAACTGGTATGATTGTAAAAAGTCCTCCATAAATAAAAAAAAAGATCAGTACGTTTGCTTTGAGGAAATATTTAATATATAAATTAAAACCATTTCCAATTCTGACTTTGCTTCTTTCATCCAAAGGTTCATGAGAAATCTCCACTGAAGGTGAAAAACTTTGGCATCTGGCTGCGTTATGACTCCCGCAGTGGCACACACAACATGTACCGCGAGTACAGAGACCTCACCACCTCTGGAGCTGTTACCCAGTGCTGTAAGTCGCTTCCTGATGGATTTCAGATTTTTTGTTGAAAGCTTTTTTTTTTTTTTTTTTTTTTAATTATAAATGTTCCAATTTGTGTGAATCAAATGCTTTCACCTTAATGTGCGTTGTGATGTCACATGATGCCTATTGTCCCAATTCTGTAGTCATTTCACAAAAAATTGAAAGTTCCTCCAATAGTCAGAACTTGTTTGATTTATTTTTATTTATTTTTGTCAGTGACAAGTTCATGATTAATAGCAGAAAATCTGCACACAAACCCAAAGATCATTGTGTATGTGTATAATGCTCTTGCTATGTGTGCGCAAAGAAACAGGGCCTTGTCGCCTTTCATAAGCTCTTATGTGCCATTGGAAGTGAATTCAAGGTTCAACATTATACTGATAGGATCATGATTATGGTCATGACTGAAGTTTTTCCCTAATTCTGTGCTGCTCTGTTTTTTCTTTTTATAAAAAATGTGATTAGACCGTGATATGGGTGCTCGTCACCGTGCTCGTGCTCACGCCATACAGATTATGAAAGTGCAGGTGATCCCAGCCAACAAGTGTCGCAGAGCCGCCATCAAGCAGTTCCACGTAAGTGTTTGTTCTCTCATTCTCCTGCAGACTAAGTGTTTAGTGTGAAGCTCACATCTGAGATCCTGCATGTGTTTAGTGCAGCTAATCAGCAGGTCTCTCACTGGACTGGTGCTGTTGCCAGTTCAGCTTTAATACCTGCAAGAGTAAAAACCAGGCCAGGTTCCTCTTCCAGATCAAGTGCATAGTCTTAAAATCTGGCGGCTTAAAAACTGGCGACATCCTGTGGCAAGGGCTGTCTGTTCATGAAGTAAATATGGTCTGTGATTAATGTGCTTCATGTCTTTCATCCAACAGGATTCCAAGATCAAGTTCCCTCTGCCCCACAGGGTCCTGCGTCGCCAGCACAAGCCCCGCTTCACCACCAGGAGGCCAAAAACATTCTTCTAAAGTGTATGTTTTCAGTCCTGTTCATTGGAGAATTAAAAAAATTTACAAAATTAAACATGTCTGAGTCGTTATTTTTACCTTTTTGGTGGGGGGTCTGAATCACCACCAGATCAGGTAGCATCTAAAATCATCTGACAGGATTTCTTAATTTTTAAAAAGACTGCTTAAAGGTGTTCCACAGATGGTGCAGCAAAGTTGGTTTCCTTCTTGGTGTCTATTAAGGAATGGATTTTGTTACACAAAGGTGTTGACATCTGAAATATTGCTTTGAAATGAAATTAAATATGAATGTCTATGTGACTAAAGCTTAAATCTCTTTAAAAATGTGCTTCAATAGACTGATTTATTAAAATGGATAGTGAGTAGAAATATGTAAATTGCCATTTGTTGCTGTTAACCTAGATAATAAAAAAAATGGCAAATAATCCATAGACATGCTGATTAAACAATGTATTTTTAACTAGTATATTAAGTTAATATAGCATAAGTAATAGAAGTTTAGTTCGAGGTGTTGAATGAGCTTCAGAACCGGAGCAAATCTACTTTCATTGCCTTTTGAATAAATACACTAAATGATAAAATGTATGGAGTTGTACCGTGTGTAAAGGCTGGAATAGATTTATTAGAGACTTAAAGATACGGCTTTAATGAAATTGTATAAAAAGCACTTACCGGAAGTGCCACTGGTAGGCAATGTGCAGATAAATATGTAAATATATGTACAAGAATAAATAAAGGTGTGGTAGTAGTTTGTGCATAAGAATATGTGCTAGATGAATAGACAGTGCAAAAGATTTATGAAAAATTTAGCTTAAATATAAAAAATATGGATACTTTATACATAACTGTGTTTTGATGCGATAATCTATTGTAAGTTCCAAAAAGAAACAAATCTTTGTAAGTTCCAAAAAGAAACAAAAATATTTATTTGACGCCACCACAAGATGGCAGTGTTTGACTAAAATACTGCAAATCGTAGTCATATCTGACATGCATTCCACATTGTGGGAAAGATTTTATAATTTCCAGACAATTTCTAATAATCTTATACAACGACATGTAAATATAAATGAAATGTGTGAAATCAGTAGGTCTGGTAAAACAGCATCAATTAAATAAGCTGATTAATCACCCAATGAGGGTCTTTCCACTTCTGTCCCTGGAATGTTTTGGGAAACTACAGTTGATATTAAACATGACAACGAATTAGGGGCATTGGATTCACTAAGGACATTGTTTGTAACTTTGGTGCAGTTGTGTACAGGTCAAGAGCCCAAGAAGGCATTCACGTCGAATATAAGAATGATAAAATGTCATGTCAGTGTCTCTGTCTGTGTCATGTTCACAATTTGAGTTTTTCAGAAACCAGGGATTTTCATACCCAGAGTCTCTAGAGTTAAGTTGGAATGGTGTGGGGGGAAAAACAGCCAGTGATTCAGTGCTGACGAGAAATTTCACTCTTTTTTTTTCAGCCGCAGTGAGCAGAAAACTGCTGCTTACTGGATGGTTTTAGTTTTTCACACCATTCTGAGTAAACTCTAAAAACTATTATGCATTAAAATTCCAGGAGATCAACAGTCTCTAAAAACCTCAAACCAGCCTATCAACCATCAGATGTTTGATGTTCAGAAGATGCTGACATATTAGTTCCTCAGGATCTCTTGGTTACACAATTCTACTCGACTATAAACTGCTGTAGGAAGGACATTGTTTACATTTATTTCCTTTCCAGTGTCACCCAAATGAATATAAGGTTTCTTTTAGGTTCCCCTGAGTCTGGTTAATCTTAAGGTTTGTTCCTCATATCATATCAGGAAGTTTTTCCTCACCACTGTCACATCAGGCTTGATAATTCGGGATAGATTTTAAGGATAAAAAGTAACTTAATTTTAAACTTTACAATTAAAAATTTAAATTGAATTGAATTGATGTGAACATTCGGGGGGCACGGTGGCTTAGTGGTTAGCACGTTCGCCTCACACCTCCAGGGTTGGGGGTCCGATTCCCCCCTCCGCCTTGTGTGTGTGGAGTTTGCATGTTCTCCCCGTGCTTCGGGGGTTTCCTCCTGGTATTCCGGTTTCCTCCCCCGGTCCAAAGACATGCATGGTAGGTTGATTGGCATCTCTGGAAAATTGTGTGTGAGTGAATGAGTGTGTGTGTGTGTGTGCTCTGCGATTGGGTTGGCACTCCGTCCAGGGTGTATCCTGCCTTGATGCCCGATGACGCCTGAGATAGGCACAGGCTCCCCGTGACCCGAGGTAGTTCGGATAAGTGGTAGAAAATGAATGAATGATGTGAACATTATCTGAGCCTCTTGACTGTCTAGTGAGTTGTACATACGGTATGTTTTTAGGCTTTTTTGGTGAAATTTCACAAATATATGAGACAGCGATGGTGTGAATTTATAATAGACTTGTTTTTAGAGAAACTTTAGCAAAATACCAAGGATTTTCATAAAAAAAGTTATTCTAAGATCCTGAATTTCAAGTCTACCAGGTCTACACTCACAATGTTCATCGATCACTTTGTTTGTGATCAGACTTTGTCATCTTCTTAGTAAAGCCCAATGACACAGTGTAGTGCACTTTGGTGTGTCTGATCTGCAGCAGACACTGCTGTAGTGACAAATACATGTGGGAATCACCGGCTTGGAATATGCAATTACTTCCAGTGGCTGGACAACAAGCTCAATTTACTGTAAGTATGTGCAGAACATCTAAAGCTGTGCAGAAGAACAGATTTCTTGCGTCAGTTGTGAAAAACTAGTGGTGACAAAAACGGATCTGAATATCCTGTTCCCACACCAGTCGCTTCCTTCTTAAAACATAACATGACAGCGTATATTTCAATGAAATGGTAATACATGCCTCATTTTTTATTTTTTTATTTTTTTTTTTAAATTTAAATTTGGCAACCTCGACTTTTTCCTAACTGTTGAAGTGAGTTATGGGAGTATGTTGATTAAACTGTACTACGGTATATGGTACTGGTTGAAATGATGGTTAAATTGGTGAGAGTGTAAATCTTGCTGACCAACATCTGGTCAGTGTGGGTGGCAGGTGTTTTTTTTGTGAGGTGCAGCATGATGCAGCCTGTGTGTGTGTGTGTGTGTGTGTGTGTGAATTCCCCCGTGGTCTGCACTTTCCAGGAACCTTGTACCATGTGCCTGAGCCTCAGGCCACAAAATCCACAGAACAGAAAGGCTCTTAGTTTGGATGGCTGGCTGGCAGGTACAGTGGTGCGTGGCGGTTGTGTTTGATTTGGTGCGTACGTGTGTTTATGAGTGATGGTTAGGGTTAGGAGTGGGTAATTAGGTCACACACTGGAGACGCTTTGAATTTCAGCTACCAGAAAGAGCAGAAGCAGTCAAATATTTTTGCACTAAATATAGAAAACAGACCCAAATGAGAAAATGAACAGTAATGTTAATCTGGCGTCACCTCTTACTGATTCTTTAGAATCGATTTATTTAGAAGACTAGAGATTAGAGAGTGAGTCACTATACAACCCAAGCATAGTCCTAGAACAATAAAGGATCTGTAAAGGTTTTTAGATAAGTGATTGTTTGGAAGACGAAGGTTAGCGTTAATGTAGCGCATTGAAATGATAGAATACAAATACAACTAGACAGGATTTCATGCTTTTTTCAGACAATGCATCTTATGTACCTTTTCACTCCAACTGTAATTTTGCTCAATTTTGCTATTTAAAAAAAATGCTCTATGATAATGGCAAGGTAATTCTGTGTAATTATGTAGCATCAGGGTCCTGAAGGAATGTATTTTCCATTTCTCTGTGCACAGCACCAGCTGCATACAGTTGAAATGACAATAAAAGCTTCTTGACTTGCCGATGACGGGAAAGTCTGTCAAGAATATTAGTAGATAGATTCAAATATGAGGGGAGGCACGGTGGCTTAGTGGTTAGCACGTTCGCCTCACACCTCCAGGGTTGGGGGTTCGATTCCCGCCTCCACGTTGTGTGTGTGGAGTTTGCATGTTCTCCCCGTGCCTCGGGGGTTTCCTCCGGGTACTCCGGTTTCCTCCCCCGGTCCAAAGACATGCATGGTAGGTTGATTGACATCTCTGGAAAATTGTCCGTAGTGTGTGATTGCGTGAGTGAATGAGAGTCTGTGTGTGCCCTGTGATGGGTTGGCACTCCGTCCAGGGTGTATCCTGCCTTGATGCCCGTTGACGCCCGAGATAGGCACAGGCTCCCCGTGACCCGAGGTAGTTCGGATAAGCGGTAGAAGATGAGTGAATGAGTGAGATTCAAATATGATTTGATGTGGGTGCTGATGTGTTATAATGTGGCTAGCGATAGGACCACACACATTATTTACATTACTTTATTATTTTTATTTTGCCTTTTATATGTAGCTTTATTCAGTGAATCACTGCATAGAAATGTATTCTTAGCTTCATCATGTCTTCAGTCAGGATATACAGTGCATCTACATCTGCAGTCTCAGTACCACTGCTCTGCTGGATATTGCGTTACTTCAGGGCAGAATCATGCTTCGTCTATGACTTGACTTGATTAAAGCTTTGACCGTTCCTGGCATTTCATTTCATTTAATCCTTGTCTAGTTTATTCCTAGATGTTTGTCTGCTACACTGATTTAAGTAAAACTGCAAAATCTATACTTCCTGTTTGCTTCATGACAGAAGACTGATGCACACGGCAGGCTTCACTGAAATCCACCAAACTCTCACTGCCCAAGGCTGTAATCAGTGAAGAGCAACAGCAAATCTCAGCCATTCACACAACACTACGAAGCCTAGATCTGCCAGCCAGTGGTGAATCCCAGTACCGTCAGGGTGGTGCCTACTTCATGCAACAAGCTTCTCATCAGTCAACTTGACAAGTACACTAGACATTCTTCCAAGTTACTAAGGTTTTTTTTGGAGGGTTTACTGTACTTCTTTTCACCAAGCGCTGGCGGTCTGATAAAGTCAAATTTGCCCAGTTTAACTTCCTGTTTACTGGGAATACTGGGCATTTGAATAGGTCTCTGTTGCCTGGATGAACAAAATGAATGCTCCTAAAACAACATTCTTAAGAAACCTAGTTTTGAAGAAAAATTAGTTTTGCATGTTGCCTATTTTTCAGTATAGATAACAAAATGTTAGAGCCGACCAAGATTTAGTTTGATTCCTTGATATTTTCTACAAAGACCACCCAGAACCCTCTGTGTGTCACTAAACCAGCTGACTCACACCGCTATCAATCGTTCCTCACAATTGACAGAAAAAATAAAGCAAGTATAATGGGCATATCAACAGTTAACACAAGCAGGTCAGTGGCACTTATAGACTTATACTTTAGACTGTAGACTTTAGATCTTTCAGGTGGAGAAATCCTATGCTGCTTCATTGCTTCAATGAATTAATGAAGTAACCTAAAAGCTACAGCTTCCAACTCATTACCACATACCCACAAGTGTTCATGTTTTCAAGTTTGGCGTTCCTAACCTGATAGGTGAAACAAACTCCCTCTCTGCCATAGGAACACCAGGACATTCATCTTATGACTGCTCATTAGCTCATAAACTCGAGCTGACGAGACGCCTGTTCAGCTCCTGGATAGACCTCATTGGTGGGGCAGTTTACAGTCACATCCAAGTCACATTTCTCACGACCTGCAGCACAGAATCTGGTCACATGACCACCTGTCAAGCTCCAATCCCTGCTTATAGCAACCTGATGAGTAATGACTACTCTTTTTAAATAACCTGAATGTGCTCTAGTATTATATCTTACAATTAGATACAGATCTCTTATCCTTATATCTCAACAGTGCAGATTTACAGATCCACAAAATATCTGCTGATATTAAAAATTCATTAAATATCTGTTCAAATGATGTCTTTAAGATACTTTAAATGGATTACACACCTTGAACAATTTTCTGTTGTTTTTTTATACACTGATCGATAGATAAAATGTCAATGTAAAGTATGTAGTAAAATATAATCACTAATACTGTTGATATCTGTAGAAGATTTGAACAGACAAGAGTTTCAGGGGTGAATATAAAAGCACCCTGTTACCAACCCCGAAAGTGTTTTTATAGTATTTTCCTAATTTTTCCGTATATATATAAAAAACCTTGGTCAGCGGAAAGTGTAGAGGCCAAATGCAAACAGAACTATCAGGAGCTCGACAGAGATGAGTGTCTTTCCCACGCTGTACCTGAGCGAGATCCTGCGTAGCCAGCAGCTTTCGGCCTGCGGCAGCCATTTTGATTGATTTGATTTTAACTTGCCCAGTTTTTGAGAACATTTTGCAGGATGTGCAATAAAAAAAAGCACAGACCATAGTCTTGGACTGTGAGGTGGTATTTATATTACATACAGTCTAACTTTTTTTTTGCCTTACTTCAATATTTTAGACATTTTACTTAAAACCTCCAGTGAGTTACAGCCTCAGGTCTAATATCAGAAAGCAGACGGAGAAAGCAAAATGGAAAAGGATTCCTGTGTACTCTTCCTACTCATAAGTAGTACTGTAGTCTTGTTTTACTTTCTGTTTGCCATCTTTTCATTTTCAACTCATTATTTCCTAATTATTATTCTGTTGTTTTTCACGTCTTTTTCTTAAAGCATTTGATTCTGTTAATTAATAATATCCTGGTAATTGATATCCTGGAAGGTTTCATGCTTTCAGAATAATTCGTGTAAGACTGCAAGATAAAAACACATTGAAAACTGATAGTAGATAAAGGAATATAACTGAAAATCATAATTCAATTCATTTTATTTGCATAGGGCTTTTAACCATGGACATTGTCTCAAAGCAGCCTTAGAGAGAAACAACAGAAACAATAATCGTAAAGTTTCAAATTAAATGACTGTGTATCTCTAACACCTATCCCTAATGATCAAGCCTGAGGGGATGGTGGCAAGAAAATACTCCCTGAGATGTTATGAGGAAGCCTTGAGATGAACCAACCTCAGAAGGGAACCTCATCCTCATTTGGGTGATGCTGGACAGTAAATAATGTAAATGTAAATAATGTCCTTTCTACAACAGTTTATAGTCAAGAGGAATTGTGAAACCAAGAGCTCCTGAGGAACCAACAGGTCAGGGCAAGTTCAGAGGTTTTAACTGCATATACTGTATGTTCTGTTTGTATTTCCATTAATGCAACTTTATAACTAATTACCATCCAAAACAGTCCACTTTCCCTTCTGTTTGCAGATGTTTCTCATTTGTAATAGTATTTAATGCTTAAAGCATGGTATCATGTTCAGCATAAACTCCAGAGTGACCTTATGTGATGATGGGACACGTGATGATGTAGCCATTATCGCTAATGTTCACAAGTCCTTAAATTGTACCAGTTTTTGCCAGCTATGGGTCTTTACAGGTTTCTCACAAAAATCCCCCTTACATTCTCAAATAAAGCAGCCATTATCAGAAACCCAGCTCTTGGCCTACCGTGTGGTGAGAGAGTTGAATACAGTAGTTTCAGTATGTTCATTGAGCTTAACTTGACCCTCGTTTTTTGTTCCAAAGATCCAGCAGCCTTTCCACAAATGGATTTTTGATCCATTAAGTAAAAAAGAAGAGAGAAAGAAGGCCCTGCCTTTCAGGTTGACAGCAGGGGAATTCTGGCATGCGTTGCCAAAGGCGACCACAGGATGAACAGAGGGAAAGCCAGCCTCTCCGGATCCTTGCGCCAGAGTGGCGCTAAAATATATCTGCCTCCTGATTTCCACAGACAAGTGGGAGGAAAAGAAAGAGCAAAAGCATACTGTAGCTTATTTTAATGTTCTAGATGGTGAATGTGCGCTGCAAGCAGTTTCTAAACTGCTAACAGTTTCCTGTTATCGAACATCTCAATTGTGAATGCTGGAAACCCAAAACACACTACAGATTACATTTAGTGCTTATGTTTGAGCTTTATGTTAGAATTAGATTGATCAATCAATAGACTACGTTTAGTGTTTATGTTTGAGCTTTATGTTAAGATTAGATCGATCAATCTATAGACCTTTTTTGGGGCAAAAATTTATAATTATTACTTTACATCAAGAAATATTTAGTCTAATTTGCTTCATTTCTGGAAATCATTGAAAAAAGGGGGGCACGGTGGCTTAGTGGTTAGCACGTTCGACTCACACCTCCAGGGTTGGGGTTCGATTCCCGCCTCCACCTTGTGTGTGTGGAGTTTGCATGTTCTCCCCGTGCCTTGGGGGTTTCCTCAGGGTACTCCGGTTTCCTCCCCCGGTCCAAAGACATGCATGGTAGGTTGATTGGCATCTCTGGAAAATTGTCCGTAGTGTGTGATTGCGTGAGTGAATGTGTGTGTGCCCTGCAATGGGTTGGTACTCCGTCCAGGGTGTATCCTGCCTTGATGCCCAATGACGCCTGAGATAGGCACAGGCTCCCCGTGACCCGAGGTAGTTCGGATAAGCGGTAGAAGATGAATGAATGAATGACTTCCTTAAACAGTAAAGTGATGAAATCTGAAACTTTTTAGCATGGGCATTTGCACCTTTTTATCCATATAGTCAGCATCTTCACCCCAAGTTAGACAGTTACATGTATTCAGACATGGGTTACGACGCAATAAGAGTCAATTTTTTGTCTCTAAGGTTGCCAAATCCTTTCAATCCTCCAAAAAAAAAAATCTGAGATCGGAGATTTTGATCAGCGAGAATATGGCAAACAATTTATTAAACATCTATGCTGGGATATTGTTAGTTATTGTTTGTTTTTAGTAATTATGTAATTATGACATTAATCCTGGCAAATTTTCCTTATTGTTAGAATATGGCTGCCACCATAATTATTCACTGGCTTATAAAATAGCACTTGATTCAGTGCATTCTAATAATAATATACTTAATAATGCTAATATTTTTGGGTTAATTCTGTGTACTCCTCTGTAAGGAAAACTTTAAATGGTTCAGAATATAATTCACAAAAACAAGATAAATAGAAAAAACAACTTAATGGACAAAGGGATGATTCAATTATTCACTTAACAGGTCCATGTCTGTGTGAGTGATACTTGCCTTACATGGCATTAAATATCGTGGTTAAAATCAGACTATAAAGTGGTTGTCCTGGATGAGCCAATATCACTTAAACAAGTCTTCGTTTTCAAACTCCATCACATCTGTACGTCTCTGTGGAATTGCTCGGAAGTAGAAGATTATTTAAAAACCTCCTCTGGTGTTTCGTAGGCAAAAATACAGAACCAACATTCGGCCACGTCAATAGCATTATGTCAGCAGAATATTTCTGTTCTTTGTGATGCTTAATTCGGTCTTGCTTTTGTCTTATCTCTAGTATCTCAATCTGTCTCTAGTACTACAAGGTCATTTATGTGGGATGAATAAAAGACGATCTTATTTTGTCTTATTTTGTTTTTCTCATCTTATCTTATCTTGTCTTATCTTAACTTGCCTTATCTTGTCGTCTTATCTTATCTTATCTTATCTTATCTTATCTTGCCTTTCTTATCTTATCTTGTCTTATCTCATCTTGTCTTTATCTTGTCATTATCATAATATGCATACTATTATCAGCAAAGACAAGAAATTTGAGTGTAAATACTACAGTACATAATCAACAGGCAAATTGAATCCACAAGTGTTCTTGACTTGGATTCTTACTTGTGGTGACATCTCTCAAAATGAATAAATGAAATCTTCTCTGCATTTTTGCTTGAATTTCCCCCCTCCTCAATCAGTTCCTCCATGATTTTGCGATTGTTGAAATGAACACCAAATCAGTATTTGTAGGAGCTCACAATTCTGTATTAGATTGTATTTAAAAAATGTATTATTTTATAATATGGACAGTCTACAGTACATGTTGTTTAATCTGTGTATGATTATGTTTGTGACCAATGAAATTTGAAATTGAATCTGAGGAGAAATCCTTCTTATATTACTCCAAAAAAATATCTGTGGATGTGAATGACGGTTAAGATTTTACGTTTTACGTATGTCAAGTAAGGAGAACTTTTAATGATCACTATATATTTCTCTCTCTCTCTCTCTCTCTCTCTCTCTCTCTCTCTCTCTCTCTCTCTCTCACTCTCTCTCTATTACACACACAGATGGATGCCTGGACTCAAAGGGCTCAGTGGCAATAATGAAGTGGTTACAAGTTAATTAGAGTGGCATGGGCGGCTAGCTGGTCGAGTCCAAAGAATGTTGGATTAGAAATCCTAAAATATTGGCTTGAGAAATCTGCCCACACCTCAGCGCACACAGTTAATCCTATCAGCATGCGTGAAAGTGTGTGTTTGCCCAGGGAATTGGGGCAAATTATTCAATTTGTCCGTTTTGAGAATGATGTTTGGATAGCTAATTTGTGGAGGACATTTCCTGTGGAGAAGAGAGAGAGAGAGACATAACCTCGCTTTTTAAATTCTAATTTGAGGAGCAGAAACAGGCGAGCTAAAATAAACGAGACAATCATGAGAGAAATTCTTCCAAATGGAACCCACAGTTCCCTCTAAGTTGTATAAATAAAGCACGGTTAAATCATACAAAAAAACACTGTGTGTGAAATGGTGTGTGTTTAAAACTTTGCACCCAGTTAAACTCACATCTCCCTGAACAGCAGTTTGTACATTAGAGAAAGTGATATTAATGGGGGAAAAAGTAGAACACGTTTCTGTTGAAGGTAAAAAAATGTCTACTCAAAACATATTGATCTTTTACATCCTAATGTATTTAATCAAACTTCTTTCTTAAGAGCTTAATCCTGGACAGAGTGGAAATCTGAGATCCGGTGTGTTTCCCAGGAAGATGAGGAATCACGTGCTCCAGTCATTCTTGGGAGGAGGAAACATAACTACGCAGAGGAAACCCACACAGACCGAGGGACACCATTTACTTGTTCTTAATCAGTTCTTAAAGTTTTGTAGAGCATCTAAAGCAGACGATCTAGAACGATAGACTATCCAATAGCTTCGAAAGCTGGAGTTGAGGGACACCATGGTCGGGGCACCACCTCGTCACACACACCCTCACACAACCAGACAATTTAGAGATTCCAATCAGCCAACAACGTATGCCGTTGGGCTGGAGGAGAAACCTGGAGAACCAGGAGGAAAACCTAGAAGCACAGAGAGAACTTTTAAGCTCCACACACACAGGATGGGGATGGGAATCAAATTCTGTAGGTGTCAAACAAACAGACTCACCATTAAGCTTCCTTCATAAGAAAATATTCATATTAATCTAATATTATTACCAACAATAATTAATATTAATATTTAAGCATTTTTGTGATTTGAAAATCAGATGAAAGTATAGACAGAGAGATCCATACAGTCTGCAACTACACAGAAAAAATGTCCCTATTTAATGTAACATGTGATATTGAGCATGCTAACTGCTCCCTTCTGTACAAAGGAGACGATGTTCCTCGTGTCTAATCTCTGATATGAAATGGGTAATGAGTTTTTACACAAACTTGTAGGGTTCATTACAGCGAAAAAGCGATGAACCAAACACTAAGAAACTCTGAAACTCAGTAATTTAACCATTCTTCTGCTTTAACCTCGTTGTTGGCAGTAAAAGTGTTTGTCATAAAAACTGAAGCATTAAATTAGAATCGAATGCAAAATTAGTAGGTCACTGAAACCTACTAATACTGTTTATTTATGATGCTATATTTATTTTACTGTAATACTGTTTATTTATGATGCAAATGTCACTTAGTAGAATAAAGTCATACAGTCCAAAATAAATTGAAACAGGGAGTTTCGAAAGCACAAAGACAGAATTTTAACATCAAGGAATATTAATGTCTTCGCTGACAGTCCCTTACAGTCCTGGACAAACGTTCGAGAAAAATCTTGGAAAGGCTCAGACAAGAACAAAAACCTCAGAGAACCTCATTTTCACGTGCCAAACCAACTTCACATATTTAACAAGTGTTGACAGTGTTTTACACTTTTAATAAATGGCAGAACCTTTTGACGTATTTATTACAAGTCGACCATACTTGGAAACATCCCATGTTTATGTATATGTATTAAATGTCCATTCGTCCTTTCTGTCTTTATTTCTTTCAGTCCAAAAGTATTACTTAATTAATTTATTAGGATTTGTACTTGAAAAAATATGTAATAGAGTATTTTTATTTGAACCAAAAAAAATGTTTACCTTGGATTAGCAAAAGAAAGACTTTAGAACGGTGAAACAGGGAAGAATAAATGGTGTCTTCAGATTACTTAAAAGTTTAATAGGGGAGACAGAAAGAATAAGAGCGATATTGTTGCTGGCTGTCACTCTGATTTTACCCACCGTGCTGTGGTTTGGTCTGAAGGCATGCACCTGGCATCAGGAAAGTGTAGTAACATGGAACATGCTCCCCTTAGAGGCCTATCAGTGACTCGTGCCCTTGGCTGGCCTTTAGATTGTGGCTCCTTCACAAAACATCCTGGAGAATGCCCTTCATCAATCTCTCTCTCTCTCTCTCTCTCTCTCTCTCTCTCTCTCTCTCTCTCTTTCTCGCGTGCTCTCTCTCTCTCGCGTGCTCTCTCTCTCTCTCTCTCTGAGGTAATAATGCTTTGTACTTACTGACTGTGTTCTCTCACTGCTAACCCTTTCACGTCATTCTACAGTTTTTCACACCTGTAATATTTCCCCTGGGTGTTTATAAACTCGGGGTAAACACAATCCTGGGTTTTGTAGTTTGAGGTTTCACCCTGCACATACTTTACCTGGGATTAACAATTAACCTAAACTCTAAGCGCGATTTAACATAAGCAATAAAAAAATGGACAGATCTGTTGCTCTGTGCTCGAGCAGGTTTTGTTATTTTTACAGCTTCAGAGCAGGGTTTTATAACCCCAGGTAAAATCCACACTAAAGCCCTATTCGGACGGGATTAGTTTTACGTGGGGATGTGGAGTAATGCAATTTTACCTCAGGACGTCTGTAATATTAATTGGCCAATTCGCACGGGACAAGACATCTCAGTAAAACCAGCAGAAGTGGGAGGGGTAACTCGCTTTACGCACCACAGTAACCTCCTTGTCGTCATGTGCGTATGACGTTGCTTCCTGTTATCACGTGCGCAAACAGACAACATGGCGCCTCCACGCTTTTAAAGAGGAAATGACGGAATTTTACCGTACATATTTACAGCGGGTCTATTCGGACGGGATTAGTATTACCTGAGGTAATTTTTCCAGACCTTTTTACAGAAGGTAAAAGTCGCCGTAATCTTTACTGACATTAGCCCTATTCGGACGGGATGGCACATTCGGACGGGACTAAAATCACAGAGAAGCTCTGGTAATAATTACTTTACCCCCACGTCCCCACGTAAAACTAATCCCGTCCGAATAGGGCTTAACTCTACTTCTAAATTAAAAGTGTGAAATGTTCTTCTAACTGGGGTTAAAAACGAGGTTTAGAACGTCCAGTACCTGAGGTTGAGCGAAAATAATTACAGTGTAGCAAGAAGCAACAAATCCTTTTTAGTGCAGTAAACACACTATGCACTACCGCAGTACCACATGACTTACAACGGGCTTCCCAATAGTTAAATCTGAGTCTACTTTTGGTTTTCTGTACCAGAATAGAAAATATCTGGAGCTAGTTGTGTTAGACTTAGTTTTGAAGAACATAGTCTGAATGTGTCCAATGCCTACATTCACTGTTTGCTGAAATAATGTGACAAACTACCATAGTTACAGCATCTCTTTGGAGAGAGATGTTGCATTAAGCAAAGCAACACTAAGCATCCATGGTAATTAATCATCACAGGACTATAAGCAGGGATTGGAGCTTGTCAGGAGGTCACATGATGACTTCTAACTGCACCAACAAATAGGAATATTCTAGAATCACTAAAAGAATTTGGTTATTTGCGAATGGAAGTAAATCTTTGACAAACCTGTCAAAATGATATAGAATACAATATTTTCTTTGATGCAGTATATTTTTTCAATTCTACCAAACCCAATCAATCACACATAAGACTCAGTAACTTATTTCTTTCATGTAGTTTTAATTACTTGTTTTTACATTACTCACCCTGAAAGTGCTTTACAGACTTGTTGTTATGGACCTCATTCCTCATGTCTGTCTTTTTTAAACTCCTACATGAAGCACTGGTCCTGAAATACTGCCAGTCGAGCTGTGTTTAATGCACGGATATAAAAAACTTTAACAGAATGTAACAGAACCTTCGCAAGACAGTTCACTGAATTTACGAGTTGAACAAACGTGAGAGAAAAAGCAGGGCAGGTCATCATGTACCTGAATTTCACTCACTCAGGATGCCAGAGAGCCAAATCCTGGAGGTCTTGGTTCCAGTAGTACTATGGGACTTTTTCTGTGCAACTTGAGAGGGTGACAAGGCAACCGCACGATGGAGAACTACTGGGACTGTCATTGCAGAGAACCTGGAGTTTGACTAACTGCTTCCCCTCCTTTTAAAGGCTAAGCCCTTACTAAGGCCTGGGAACTGAACGCTCATCTGAATGGAGGCCTCTGTTCCTTTGCCCTACACCATCTCCAACACCTGCCACCCACCAAGTACACCACATCACCTAAACCTTTTTCAGCCCTGATCTCCTCCCTCTGGCTGCCTTCTTGGGAATTTTAAACCTCCCAACTAAATCACTGAGGGAGTTTGGAACATGAAGATCACAGACATTAGAACCTGCACACAGGAGAGTCTGTTTCATGCAACTCTTACAGAAGTCTTGGCATCATGTGACACAGTTGTTCATTTTTACAGAATTTACTCGAATACTCGCTCCATCACCATGTCCCCTAACACTGTCTCATTCCATACAGCTATCGCTTACTCCATAAAAGCAAAATTCACAGTCCACTAATTTGATTCCTCGAATAACATTCCAAGAGTGCTTACATTTCCTATCACTCACTCCACCTGTGTGTGATCGTCATGTACATTTCTCCTTCCTTGTTCAAAATGGTTACTACAGCAGTGTTAGCGACACTTTTCAGACAGTTATTTTTCAGTTATGTAAATTTCAGCTTAAAATATGAAAGCTTTTACAGGCGAGGATGAAGATGAAAAGGAAGAAGGGAAGACCATTTTACCAAAAACACCTATGTGAGCTAGCTAGCCAGAGAAGCGAGCCAGAAGAGCTAGCCAGAGGAGCTAGCCAGATGAGCTAGCTAGGGTCTTCAGGCTCTATTTCTCAAAAATACACAGAATATACAGCCATAGACATATTGTGTCTAAAATGCCACTTACTTAATTTTAGTGTCTTGTTTATAGAATTGTTGTACTCGCAATCAAGCAATCAGTTGTACAGAATACTTCAACAAATCATAGCTAATATTACTTAACTGTGTTGCACTGTGTTGCACTGGGGGGAGCACGGTGGCTTAGTGGTTAGCACGTTTGCCTCACACCTCCAGGTTTGTGGGTTCGATTCGCGCCTCCGCCTTGTGTGTGTGGAGTTTGCATGTTCTCCCTGTGCCTCGGGGGTTTCCTCCGGGTACTCCGGTTTCCTCCCCCGGTGCAAAGACATGCATGGTAGGTTGATTGGCATCTCTGAAAAATTGTCCGTAGTGTGTGATTGCGTGAGTGAATGAGAGTGTGTGTGTGCCCTGCGATGGGTTGGCACTCCGTCCAGGGTGTATCCTGCCTTGATGCCCGATGACGCCTGATATAGACACAGGCTCCCCGTGACCCGAGTAGTTCGGATAAGCGGTAGAAAATGAATGAATGAATGAATGTTGCACTGGGTTAGTGAATTTTACTGTACATGCAGGAACTTATACCTGCTACAACTGTACAGTATATAATTAAATAATGTTTATTTATCCATTGAGACTCATTTCTATACACAGAGGCACTTTGACAGTGTTTTACACAAATTTTATTTTCACAATAGCAGAATCACAGAGCTCTGTCTACAATGATGCACAAATTGAACAGGAGCGTATCAGACATGTTGTGACACACTTACCTTATCTGGTATAAAATGGCTTTGTTGTTTTATAATGGTTAGTGCTAAAATTCATTTTATTATCTACAGCGATGGACAATACTAGAAATAAGTATATATACGAATCAGAACTTGTGCACCATTGGATTTCTGTATATAAAACTACTGCCCTCTAGGGACCACACATCAGAGTTACAAGTTTAAGATATGTCAGGATGTACTGCTTTGAGACAATGGGAATTGTTAAAAGCACTATACAAATAAATAAAAATTAAAATTGTACTGTACAACACCACATTCTATAAAGTCCATGTTCATAATGTGTTGCTACTGTAGTTATGACTTTTTATAGTAATACATACGGTTTATCATTGTAACACACTATAGCCATAATTCGCCATAATACAGTATCATGATGTTTTACTGTAGATATAACTGTAGATATATAAACAAACACACATATAAATGTCAGTATACATAACAGTGTTGGGTTTTTTACTAGCATTTATGAGGCTAGAATTTTTAGCACTGGATATGATTATATTATCCTATATCTTGAATATATTACTGTATTATAAATGATCTGAAATAGCTATCAAGCATAAATGAACATTTCTGGTTAATAATGCCTGTGGGTACCATATGAAAATGTTTTCTTCACACCGTTAAGGGCTTACACACTCAAAAAGTCATAAGGAACAAAGGCAGATAAGATGTTCTGTAAAAAAAAAAAAAAAACAGGATACATTGTATACATTATATTTTTGTATAGTTTCTGTAAGGTTCATCTGACTAGATAGGTGCTGGTGAGTGGCATGGTGGGTAGTATTGTTGCCCCACAGATTTATGGTCTCTTTTTTTTTTTATCATGAACTGAGGTTACTGTCTGTTTGGAGTTCTGTATGTTTTCCCAGGGTGCATTTTGGTTTTTGCTCCAGGTGCCAAGGCCCCCCCCCACAAAAAAAAAAAAAAAAAAAAAAAAAAAGCCTGTAAATGGATTTAGCCCTGCTGTGAATTTTGACTCACTGTCTGTGTGTGTGTGTGTGTGTGTGTGTGTTTGTGTGTGGTTCCCGGTGATGGACTGCCTTCATATCCATATTGCATTTCTGCTTTGCCCCCATGACCAAAGCAACTGTGTCCTTTATCAGATACTGAAGATAAATGAATAAATGTGCTGTATTGAATATTGCTGCATTTGTCGTAACTCATAATTCTCAACTTCCGAATAGGTAAAATCAAACAATCCCTCAACACTTAATTACATATCGGGACCTCAGGATGGCCTCAAGTCCTCACATCATGAGCAGTAAACCTCTTACTTTTAATTAATCTGATCTCCAGCTACAGGTATAATTACACTGACTATACACTTTGCTGTTTTTAGGAGGGAAAATACATCACTTATCAGGTTAGCTGGCTGGCTTGTTGCTGACAAAAGATTTCAAAATGCATCATTTCGAGATCCATTTTCCAATTTCTGTTGTACACTGAATTTTAGATATGTACAGTACTTAAGGTTTGATCTTTTGATGCATTAGCTGTCAGTTTATTCTGTACATTCACTTTCATTGTATATACTCTCATCAGCCACTTTCTGTATTTGTACATATACAATTATCGACAAGAGCCTGTTCACAGTTCTACACATTTACTCATCCCTCATGTAGCTCATCTCTCAGTGAAAAAAGAACAAAGAATCTGTGGGCAAAATTTCTGACCTGGTAATAATAAAGTGTTGGATCATTCTCAGCACTGCAGTGACACTAACATAGCAGTAAGTGCATTTAAAAGTGTGTAAAAAAAACATAAGGAGGAGAAGTAATCCAACAAGAAAAAATATCCAGCAAAGCGGAGCAGTGTTGTCTAACACTGATGTGACGAACGGCTAGAGAATGATTAAGAGAAAATATTTTATGGAAAATGTCTATACGTGTAGGTGTATAGTGACGTAGTTGTGGCTCATATTCAGGCCACTGAGTAAACAAAGTGTTACAAAAACAAAAAAAGGTAATAAATCAGGAAATCCTATGAAAATCAACATGCCAAGAAGGATCCACCAGCCAAATATTAATGCCGATTGGTTGTGTTCATTGTGTAATGCTTTTTATTTTCCGAGCTCTTGAGCAATCCTCTCTGCTCCAGGGACACTGTATCATGGCTGAGCTCTGACCCCAAACTCGCTAAAAAACGGAGATACGTGAAGGAAAATATTTTTCTGTGCTTTACTGTACTGTATATATAACCAATAAAAGCTATATTCATGCATGAATATACATGATTATAAAGCAATGGTTATGTTTTACCATTTAGCTACAATTATAGTAAACATTTTTACTGTAACAAGTTTCTGACCAGTCATTTTTTACATATTGTAGATCAAGAAGAAGATTAATAGTTTCTTTTTCTCTTGGCCAAATTGAACACTTGTATTGGTGTATCTTCAGGTAATGTTCAACTCTATCGATTTAGATTATTATTTTTTATTACTTAATTCCCTCATTTCTATGAAAACTCTAGCCTAGTGTAGAGTTTTTAGAAATCCAGTTCCTCCATTACTATTAATCTGAATCATCGTAAATCCATAAATTTTGCTCAGTCTGTTGCTGACAGATCTGACAGAACACCGGAGCCTCATAAATAGTAAAACCAACTGGAAGTTCACTTGCTTCCTGAAAAACTTCAACAGGTTTAAAATCTATGTATTTCACATCAGAGTCAAGGTTTATCCTGCTTTTTATCCATGCTTGTGTTGTTTTCTTTGGACTCGGTATACAGTCGACTGAGGAAAAGAGTCGCCTTTAATCAGAACAATAAATTTATAACATCACAAAAAAGATTAGAGGCTTCAGGAAGCAAGATTTAATTACAGTGGAAAATATTTTCTTAAACTTGGAGACTTTTTAGTCCTTAACATTGTATAAAAGGATGATAGTTTGTTTCGGTTGAGTACGACAATACACTGGTGTGTAGGCAGTGGGCGTGAACGGGGCCTGTTAAGGGGTTGAGGGCATGTCACGTTACATTTAGTCGCATCTGGGAAAGAAGCTGAAATGGATGAAGGTTGTTACTATAGCTTCGTAAGCCACTAGAAAATGTTTAATCATATTGAATGGGACAAAGCTACCATTAACATCCAAGTATTAATTACCTATATACAGTACATAAATATTCTATAATTTAATTGAATTTAATAATGAATTTAAAGGTACTTGGGTATCACAAATCTATGTACTATCTATCAACTTGTATCACTTGTACTATCTATCAACTGTATATAGTACAAGTGAAGATATCTTAAATATTGTCAAATTAATGTAGTATTTCATATTAAATTATAACAATAAACCCCATTCAAGATATTTAAATGTATTTCTAGACATTTGTAGTCATTTCAAGTGTGAAAGCATGAAATGAACATATTTACAGAAAGACATGGTGTGGAGTTTAAGGTTGGAGGACTGGAAGAACTCGAGTGTCGTACACAGAGACATGACTCAACCTCAATGAACACCTTTGGGATGAACTGGAACACCGACTAAACCCCAGTCTTCTCCTGATCATTCTTACATCAGTGTCTGATCTCACTAATGCTCCTGTAGCAGAAGGAGCAGAAATCCACACAGTCACACTCTCACATCTAGCAGAACATTCTAGATGTAGGAACCTTTTGTCAAAATTTTATGCAAGCTAACAGTTTTAAAACCCCAATATCATTCAAAAATAAAGGTTACAGATGACAACAACCACCATCTACTAAGATTTTATCAGATTTACATCAGTTTGTTTTATTCCAAACATCAGAAAAGCTCACTGGACATGTGATCGGAATCTGATCTTTCAATTGGCCTTAATTTCTTTAACATCCCTAATTTGTTATCGGATCTGTCTTTATGTAAAAAAAACATGCTCTGTGTAGTATATCATTGCTTTTTGTTTCTTAACTACATTCAAAGTTGTATTGCACAAATTATTATTCATCTTTATTTGTGATAAATCAGTGTCCGTGTCTTGGCTAAACTATTTAAGCCTCTGTATCGCATGCTAATACTGAAATTGGCTGCTTTCCACTGTATGTCCTGGAGCATTTGGAGACCTTCCACCTTAATGTGTTAAACTAAATCTCCTGTGATGACCGGTGACCTGCACTGAGCTAAAAATAGGGGCTAGGTTCAGCCCATGGAATGCTGCTGTGTAGGTGTGTGCCACACATGGGCGACTAGAAAAGGGTCTGTAGGGGCAAAACAGGACTAATGCATTTTTCAGATGTGCTGAACATAACAAAACACAACAGACTGCAAAGCCAAAATTGGTTCCAGTACATGTGTTGATTGTTAAACAACAAATAAGTGCAAATAAGGAACAAACAGTCTCCATGTAATAGCACTAGAAGGTCATTCATCTGCTCACACTTTGGTCTGTAAACATTCCTTTTCAACGTTTCTTCGCCTTCTTTGACACTCCCTGATGTTGTGAACGTTATTGTGAAATGGTTGACAGCTACAGCTGGTCTGTGCTGGTGGTCCAGAGGTTCAGTGTCTATGTAGAGGACCTGTATGGATCCTTTACTTCATCTAAAAGGCTGATATATGCATCAAGCATCCATGTTTACCCATGAAAGATCAAAAGTGCTCTATAACCCTGTCCAGCAGGCTTCTCTGCTCTCTCTCTCTCTCTCTCTCTCTCTCTCTCTCTCTCTCTCTCTCTCTCACACACTCTCTCTCTCAGTAAGAGGTTAATGTTTGACAGTGGCTTTGTGAGCAGGGATTATCTTCCATGTTGGAGGAAGCAAAAGAGGAGAGCACCAGGCATGTGGCTCCAGGGAGAACAGGAAACTCTGCCGTTCTGCTGACCACAGCCTCCAAAGAAAACACTTTGCCTCATGGCAAAATCAGAACCACATGTGGACAAAAAACAGGGAAACTGCAATAATGGAGAGGCTCTGTTTCCTCTTTGGTGATTGGCTATGCCTTTGGGAACTGGCACTGTTTAACCCTTGGGACAGACAAGGCTTAGGTGGAGAGGTGTGGAGTGAATGAGTCAGTCAGAGTGCGAGTGGAGTTCAGACTCAAAGTGTCTTACACAAGAATGGACACTTCGCTGACAATGACAACACAATTTTTCTTTTATCATACTAATATGGGGATCAAGGCATGGAGTTTAATAAACAAATCTAAACATCAAATCTACAACATGCTTTACTGGAACAGGTCCAGTGGTCGATTTAACAGAAAAACAGAGGGTGAGAAAACAAAACAGCAAATATTAAAAAGGAAGTTTCGGATTCTGAAATCTGACAAATTCAGAAAGATGTCTCATTTGAAGAATCATAAATGTCCAGTTTGAACATCATCTACCTGGTTGCACAGTGGGGGAGTGGGAAGCATGGCCAACTCACAGCTACGAGTCACTAGTTCAAACTTTTGTTTGGGTTTATTGTCTGTGTGAAGTTTCACATGTTCTGCAACCAAATGTATACATTGCACAACCTAAAGCATCTGATAAATGATCCAAACGACACAGTTTACCGATAAAAGATGAATGTAGGGCCTGGGAAACCCCAAACACCGGGCTTAAAGCAACATAGAGAATAATGCAATGGGTTTCCTCTGGGTTCTCCAGTTTCCACTGCCATCCCATAAACATGCTTGCTAGTAGGTGGATGGATTAGTAATAAAGTCAAGTTTGTTTATCTTTTAGACAGTATTCCAAGACATTGAAATGTTTATGGTGGGACTCAAGTAAATTGCTCACATAAAACAAACACACACACACACACACACACACACACACACACACACACACACACACACACACACACACACACACACACACACACACAGAGTCTTAATGATAGTCTCAATGTAGGTGGAACAGGTGAGGTCATTGGTGATGTGAACACAGAGGAACTTCCTGACTCTTTCCACAGTAGCTCCATTGATATGTGATAGCCGAATTAGCTTTGTGTTCACCATTATTGGTCTTGTTTAGAGAGAGAAGTCATTGTTGCAGCACTATGACTCTGTAAGCTGTTTTGTGCGGGTTGTGTTATCAATGTACTTAACAACGGCATTGGAGCTGTATATGGCGATGCAGTCATGAATGATCAAGGAGTTCAGGAGGACAGGAGGGGGCTGAAACAACAGCTCTTGGGAAGGTGAAGCTGCCTTTCAGAATGGACATGATTCAGTTAGCCAAATGTTTGTGCTTCGTTGTAAGAGCAATCATACATTGTCCATAAACGTGGAGTGGTGTGCAAGCTGGACAGGATCTATGGTTGCGCCAACTATACCATAAAGTACTGGGGCCTTTTATGAAAAAATCAGGATCCGGAATCAGAAACATTGATTCACTTGAAAAAATGGTGCAGGAGATCTCATAGATTAGCGACTCTGTTTTCCTAAACCATAAGAAGCCCTGAACGATCGTATCTTCTGCACGAGATCTTCCGATCACATGCACTGGCGTAAATCATTTAGCTCATATGCAGAGACTTGATAATTTTTTGCAGATAATTTTATTGTCCTTTAATTCAGAGTCTGGTTTTAGGAAAGAGTAGTACCATGAAATGACACAGAGAATCAAAATCTAACCTCTGTGAGTTTGTCCTGTTTGTAGGCAGAAATTGTATCAGTAAGGTCTTTAGTATTAATGACTCATATACTGTACATATCAGTAAGAGCTCAAAACGGTATATATTGTAGAATCAGTGTATTTGCATCGCAGTTTTCAAAATTCATTCATTGTTCTGAACTATAATTTTCAATATTTGTTATTTGTTGATTGACCAGGCAAGAGTACAGACAGAGGAAGAGGTGTTAAGCCAAATGATGTTGTTTTTCACTTGAGAGCTCATGTACAGTATGTAGATCCAGCAAACTCTACATTTACAGTAGTTAGACCCAACCCATGGCTCAGTGCAGAGCTTGTGAGTGAGCTCATAGCTGCCCAAATATAGCTGGCCTTGATTAATGAGCTCTAAATGGGTATTTTCCCCATGAAAACACTTGGCAGTTGAGTGAGTGATGAGCTATTGCAGGCTCGTGCCAGTGGTAACGGTGAGGGTCGTAAGGTCAGGGTCTGGCTGCGTTGTGGGGCTATTAGCTTGGGGGTCCTCATTCCAGCTCTCCATTCTTGCATTGCCTGAATCACACACACAAGCCCTGTGAAAACTGAAGCACCATTAAGAAAATAACCTGAGGCTTCATCTGCCCAGCAGCAGACCATTATTTGTACGGACAGAGAGAGAGAAAGAGAGAGAGAGAGAGAGAGAGAGAGAGAGAGAGCAATCTATCCATCTGCTTTTGCTCCAGCTGGGGTCTGGAATGTGTGATAAAAACCTATTGTGCTAACATGTAGTCACATGTAATTCCGTTCATTATGTTGACTAAGATTGAAAGAACAAGGCGCGCTGTATGAAAATGATGCTAGTATAAATTATAAATCTGTAAATATTATTAAGGGGCAATAAGGCCAAATTTTCCCATGATGTTCCCATCATGTTCTCATCACAAAGATCAAATGGATTATCAGGGGCGTCACAACTTCTGCCCAGCCCCCCTAAAAAAATTATTTGATTAATTATTTTTTGATCGCTTCAGTCCCCTTTAAAAACGCATTTGATGCAGCGACAAGCTTGAGTCTGCGTCCATTCAGCGCGTTTTTCAATCCGCAGGGACGCCGAGCAGAGTGAACATCAGAGAGTACAAGGTGTGTGTGCTTTTATTGATGGATTTCTATGATATGACATCTGCATCGGTGCAGTTCTTGTAATTGCAGTTTACTGGACCAATACACAGTTCGGTTTCTCATCCAATGCGTCTTCGCTGCGTTCAACTTCAGCCCTTATCACAGTGTGATAGTTGTTTTTTCTTCCAACAATTTCCAATAAATGTTTTTTCTTCTTTCACCCATGAAAACATACTTTAGAAAACGACCATGATTTATTTTAATTGACCTTTTAAAATGTAAAACGTATTATTGTGTATTTCGGCATTACAAATATGCAGCCATGCACAGAAATGATTAAAGACACACATCATTATATTGTCTGAAAGCACTAAATGGCACAACTCACAACTCAAAATTTTCTAGTGACTGGTCACATCTAAATTTTTCATTTTTTTACAGTGAAATACAGGGAATACAATGAAATAGTGGATTGCAATAAGGTTAGTAGTATACAACCCTACCCTGGGGGCTGAGCCTAGATTCTAGAATCGCCCCTGTGGATTATTATACTGATTTTTTTAAAGAAACATTCATATAGAACACAATGAATCCAGTCACAACTGTCTAATGTGCAGTCCATACAGATTTACTATTCAGAGGCTAAAATAAAAGCTCTTGTACCAGCCACAGCACTTGTGTATTCCACAAAGTTGTGTATGTGTGTATAATGACAGGCCTTCAAAGGAAAGTTAGTGTTGAGCTGCCTGGACAGATGAGCTGAAGATAAATAATCAGAGCTTATCCCTGAGAGAATGAGGGAGTCAGAGGCACAGAGAGGGAGTGGCAGGGAGGAAACAGACAGAAGTTTTATGGGTCATGCTTGACACTTCACCAGACCAAACTAAAAATGTAAGAAATAATTTAAAAAAGAGGGCAGAGGGCAGGAACGCTTGGCAGATGGAGCTCAGACACACATGATGCTCCCAGCTGCTCCACATCCCAAATCTTTGGATGCCTCGTGTGCAAAAACTTGTGGTGAAGCGTAAACAAACGTACTACATCTGAAATCACAAAAATCTGTCTATGATGTTTAAATGAGATGACGTTTTCTGGTAACAGAACATGATTAATCCTGTACTGATATCTAAATTATGAAATATGAACTCCTGTTGAGTTAAGGCATGAACTTACCCTTAACCATTTCATGCTTGAATAACGAGCACCTTAAGTACATATTAGTGTATGTTTAGTAGTTAATGCGTTAGTTAATTAACACAGAGGAGAAAAACTACATCAAAATTAATGTGTAAGAAAGAGCATGAATGTACACAGACATTTTATGGGACTGTTGGTATCTCAAAACAAAAACACCAGAAATAAATCTTATAGAACTTTGGTTTAAATGTTAATAGATCATAATTAATAAATGTTGCTTTATTCATTTCAGAGCCTCAGGCCTGAGACATCCAGCTAATACAGCTGTGGGACTGGAAAAGAAATGGATGGAGGATAAAGAGAAATGGGTGACTAAATTATACATTTATGAACTCTATAAAATGAAAAATAACATGCTCTGTAAGAGATTGTATGAAATATACCTGCATCCTTTCAATTTTGTTTATAGAATTTGTAATAGGGCTAATGGATCATTTTGATAATTTACACTTCCTTGACGTTTTATAGTATAGAGAACTTTGGGCTTCTAATGGCAAATTCAATTCAATTTATTTGTATAGTGTTTAAACAATTCACATTGTCTCAATGCAGCTTCACATAAGTCCCTGGGATCCCTGGGACTTGGCCAATAGAACATTTCCCCTCCCCAAAAAATGGTTCTACAGTATGTAGAACACTTGGAGATCAATGAACCCTTTAAATCAGTGGTCTTCACTATTTTGTTCATGTGAGCCACACTGATAGGACAAAGTCAATAGGAGAGCCATTTTCACCGCAAAGTATGCCAAGTTATTCAGTCTTAAATAGCTTATCTGCTTAAATACAATGTACAATATTGCAATACAATAATTACTCGAGTTGCGGATGATGCATGCTCCCCATCAGTTACCTCTATTGTCACTGTCACATTGCTTTGTTGCTGTTCATTTTGTGCGCGGGATTGTTTGATAAGAAATCGATCCATTTTTTAGTCTGTGTGTACAGTAAACACAAGTTGTTAACTAGCATGAAACACAAACTAGCTTCTGGCAGGCCGCCAAAAACTGGCTATTGCGGAACGCAGTGAGTCAGTGACGAGTCAAATAATATATATAAAAATTTTTATGCTTCATTGATTGTTTTTAATGTTATTTAAATGAAAAATAAGTTTTAACCACATGATCATATCATCGTATTATTTACTGCCATGCGAACCGCATATTAAAGCTTGGCGAGCCGCAGGAGGCTCGCGAGCCGCGCAATGAGTAACACTGCTTTAAATGAATACAGTTCTATAATTTAGAATAAGTGCAAAGTGAACTCAACACTGTTTGTGATGAAATTTTTCACTAAGAAGCTGTTTGTAAGGGTCTGACCTTCTGTGTGCCTAACTAGATGTTGGTTATGACTAGTAATTGTTATTACCAGAGATTTTGTGTGCAAAATACTAGAGGATAAGAAGAAGCTGGAGACAAGATCAAAAATAACTTAGGCAGACCTTGGTAAGATTATCCTGATCAGGAGATGATCAGGCATTGTGCATCTAACCAGTGATTGATGATGTTTTCCTTTCTTCAGGTTTCTGTGTTTGAATCATGCTTATAAAATCTCAAAATGTCAGAAATACAGGTGTCAAGAAAAATACAAACACATGGACAAGACAGGAGTCAGAGCTAGACGTAGCCGAGCTGAAAATGTTGAGGTTCTCTTTGGGAGTGACAAGATTGGACAGGATCAGGAACGAGTACATCAGAGAGACAGCTCATGTTGGACGTTTGGGGACAAAGTTAGGGAGGCCAGATTAAGATGGTTTGGACATGTTCAGAGGAGGGAGAGTGAGTATATTGGAAGGAGAATGTTGGACATGGAGCTGCCAGGCAGGAGGCAAAGAGGAAGGCCAAAGAGGAGGTATATGGATGTAATTAATGAGGAAATGAAGCTAGTGGGTGCAAGTGTTGAGGATGCAGAAGATAGGGATACGTGGAGAGAGATGATTCGCTGTGCCGACCCCTGAAGGGAAAAGCCGAAAGAAGAAGAGGAAGAAGACAAACACATGGACAAACACCGGGGAAGACAAAGGAACTGAGATAAAACAGAAAACCAGACATAACAGCAAGCCTAGGACAGCAAGCCTTGGACAGCAACCCTAGGACAGGAACACAGGAACACAAGGACTCAGCAAAATACACACAAGACAACTGGCATACGTATATAGGAAAGGCAATTATTGAAAACACAAGGGACAGGTGTGCAGAGCCTGGGAACGGATAGGGATAGGGTGAGGCTAACACATGAGAACAAAAACAAAAGCATATGGCACAAGACAAAACGTCCCCCTAGTGTTAAGACAGGGAAAGAGTCCAAGCTGTTCCTGATACAATGAACCGAATGATCAGGGCTCTTCCTATCTCATGCTACATGAGGAGCTTTGGGTCCTGTTGCATAACAGCACAAATAAATTGTGAATCGTTTTAATACTGACCATGCATACCAGAGTACTATTTTTATTTTCTCAAAAAATTCCACAGCATTTTATTTTGGGGAATTGTGTTTTTATGTAGATAAAACCGCAAGACGTTTAGAAATGACATGTTTTATAAAAGATGAAATAGTTTATTACATATGTGAAATAAATCAAACCAATATCGATAATAAAAAGAAGAGTATTTAGCAATAATAGGAGCAACAATAAATGCTTCTTGTCTTAACTTGAATAATAATAATAATAATAATAATATATATCTTAGACTCACATCATAGTTATGGTTAGTTCTTCATTACTTCAGGATTAATACTTGCCTGAACTCATCATTAGTTCATATTTAAGTCTGTATTAATTCAGATTTGTTCACGTACTATTATTTTTAATCGTTTTCTTCCTATCTTTGTGGGTGTATTGAAGGTTTAGCTGCACTATAGGACATGAACAATGTTAAAAGATCTTCATAGCAGTAAAATCAGGTGAAGAAGAACACTGCAGATAGTTAGCGTTGTTTGAAATGCAAGGTGTCTGTTACTTTAGCAACAGAGAATTTGTCCATGCAGTTTTACATACTTTTTCGCCTCGTCTTCACTTATTTGTCAGTCTGAACGTAGCTCAGGATTAAACAGCTGATAAACTTGCAACTCTTACACCACGAGACGACGTGTTTGATTAGAACCAGCTACTGTAAGGTGTTGCTTTGAATCTTGACTCATGGTGTCTGGACATTAACAGATCTCCTAAGTCAAACGGTGCTTAAGTTTATGATCATACATTTTTATTTTTTTTAGCTCAAACTGCTGGAATCTCTCACTAGGATTTTTTTTTTCATGGAAAGAATTACAACGGACAAAAGAATAAATCAACATTTAGTGACTTTGTAATGTATTTGGGCATCACGAGCAGACAAAACAGCTTGAATGTGGCTTCTCCAAGACTTTACAAGTCTCTGGAACTGTACTGGAGTATAAACGCCATTCTGTTTAAAGATATTTCCTCAAAATGGTGATCGATGTTAGATCATAGATGTTCCTTTTGCACCGTGTTTACCCATCAAATCATCCAGTGAGTCTTTGTCCTCTCTGCATGTGGACATTAACATCCAAGGAAAGATCACTTCTTACAGGATTGAAAGATTTATCATGGGATAAAGATGATCAGATCAGGCAGAAGAACTTGATCGATTTTGCAGAAACCTCCCTCTTCTTTGATTTGTCATGAGTTTCATGTATTTCAAAATAACTTTACCTGAAAAGAAATCTAAATAAAGCATAATTCATCAGTAAGATGAAATAGCTCAGGTCTATTTATATCCCGTAGTCCTTTAGTGTGAGATTTAATAGCTTGGTTTGCTTCTGTATTTGGGAACAAAAAGAGCACATTGTGATGAGTCTGATGGGTAAAACAGCTCCAGCATGGGCTGCTTCCTCTCTGTCTGTCTGCCAGCAGCAGGGATGAGGAGAGGAGCAGTACATCAGACAGCTCTGGGAAGTCTCACAGAATACATACTTATTGACAGACGCAACATGGCTGGCGTCTCCTGTGTGTCCTTTTATCTCCACAGCAACCGCATTCATGTGTCTGAGGACCAGGGCTCCTTACTGTCTGAGGAGAAACACATATAAGCGATACTCCCTGCACGAGTGTGGCGTGTTGTGTTGCCGCTGTGAACGATTAATCGCAAAATATCAGTGACATCGTGATGATATTATGAGAAGAGTGTGGAGCAGCAACGTTGCAAGTTAATCAGAAAAGTTCACAGATGAGCCATTACAGCCACAGAATCGAATAGTTTCCAGTATCACCTCCAGGCTCATTGCTCTTTTCCTGGCAAGACAATAAATTAAAAAAATATATATTGCCAAAGGTTTTACAGAGTATTACAAAAGATTATAAAACACACATAAACAGGGAACAGTGATTTATTATTCTCTATTTTCCATTTACAGCAGAGTCGAGATGCAGTCAAGGTTAAGAGCCGAGTCAGAGGACATAATCATTTCTTTTGATTTTATTTCTCTTTTGACTCAAACATAGGTGTGTGTACTGTATTAGCGTTGAACCCGATCATCTTCCGTTCCCACTACTATAGAATTATTTCTTACTATATACAGTAAGGACTAGAGCGCTTTTTGTGACTGTAATGTTCTTTGCACTTTCAGTTCACCTACAATACAATTGTGATGATTAACGAGTATGTAGTTAAAGGAGGCTGAACTGATAACAGCATTCAGTTTTTTTTTTTTTAACTTTAAAACCAGTGCCAGGCTTTAAAGAAACATGAGCCTTAGGCTTTTTAGTGCTGGAGGTCAGTGGACTGGGCTGATATTACAGCTCCCCTGTTGCATGCTGTTTTTCCTTGTCTCTCTCATAATGACTTTTCCAGTACAGTGCTGCTTAAGGCCTACTTTTATGTTGCTCATTTACGCGTGTCAGTGCCAACCCACACACTTCTCCTTCAGAAGAACAGCTCCCAGAACATGGTCACGGAGCAGCCTTTCGTCTTAATATTTAATGCTTTTATTTCTTTTTTGGTCTTTACAATTGCAACTTAGTCTAGATTTGGAGGAGAAGGTTTGAATAAGTGCTCTGATTTGCTCTCCCATGTGTAATACATAAATGTAAGAAAAAAAATTGAACCATTCTAGAACTTTTTAGTTGCTATTCATAGTCTTTTAAAACTGAAAAACTTGGACACAAAACATTCTCATAGATCATTTGTTCACTGTGTTGAGTTAACCATTAAACTGTGAATCCAATGAAGTGTTTCTTTTTTTTTTTGGTCTTGTAGGCAGTTGAATTTTTTCTAGCACAAATCAACACCTACGTAGCAGAATTACATTACTGCATACTTCACCTGAAGGGCATCTCTCGCAACCTCACCATCATCCGCCAACCCACAGGAGCCGGAGCAGCACCTCCTGTTACTGTAAACATGTCACTCACAAATACAGGGCTGTGTGTGTGTCTGAATATTACACCGAGGGTATATATTATGGTGAAGAGAAATAGCTGATTAATTAAAAACCGGCGTCACCGTTTTTACAAAGTTTTACAGAAGACGACCACAAAACCATGTATTGGTGTGACAACGTGCATTTGTTTAAACTACATGCGAATTCTAGCACAGATTCGTGTAGCATTTATGAAAGACATATACATATACCCTTCAGAATATATGTTATATTCATATACATTTCAGTCAAATAAATACATATTTAAAATAGGTACAAGTTGAAGTTCTTGATCATTTTGAGCATGTACACTGACTCCTCACAAGGTAAAAGACAGCTGGTGGCCTCCTCCTGATCTCAGGGAATATAAAGCTTGTGTTAGCTTGTGTTTTACATAAGTAAATTTAACAATTAAACAATTAAAGACTCAGCTTTTCTTGAGCCTGAGCTGAGGCAGCTAACGTAAGGCTTCTGAGCTGGTTATAAAGATGATGGGGATTGTTTATACAGTATTAGACTATTATATCAACTGGAGTTGATCTACCTTGGTCTAAGAAGATTAAAAAAACAAAAAGAAATGAGGAAATGTCTATTCTATTACATTAAGTTTATTAACAGGTGCCTAAAACTATTATAAAAGTATAATAATAAATATAACTTTTTTTTTTTATTAATTAGTCATTCACTGAATAATTATTAGTGTGTATTATTGCTTCTAAACACTTAATCACAGAAACAGGACAAATCAGTTTCTTAGGAAACTTAGGACAAATCAGTTTCTTAGGAAACCTAGGACAAATCAGTGTTACACAACTGACGGGTCAGTACAATCTATTCAAACTTGCTTTTCATCACTGAGCCATGTTCGTATTGTGTCAGGAATCTTACAAAACACCAAATCAATTGCAGCATGGATTTGTACTCCTACAGTACACTGCCTGTTTCTACCTAGTTTCATTAACTTATTCGTTGTATAATATCAGTGAAGGTAAATAGAAAAAACAGACAATGAGGTTCTTTGTGTCTCTCTTGGGGTTGAGGTTGATGTAGTGGTAAGGGCTATCCCCTTTTTTTCTGGATCTTACACTTGCCTGGATACGGCTTATCCACTAAACCTTTAGCAAAAAGGCTGCTTTCTTTGCTCGAACAATTCCCCATTCAGTCAAAGTTGGCAAATTTTCTCTACTAAAGGTAAAACATCGGGGTGGAAATCATCAACTTTACAGTACAAAAGAAAACATGTCTACATGTTCTCAGTAAATATTTATTGCATTGATACTAATTGAAAATGTCTGCTGAACTGTTAGCCCATAAGTTTGTTAACGTCATGGCCAAATGTGGAAAAATTGGAAAATTGGTTCATTACTGGTACGTAGGCTACACATTTATACTTGTACCATATGTATGATTCCTGATTTGATCCTTTTTTTAATTTGTGATTTTCTTTCAGTCTTTAAAGGATGCAGCTGATGACAGTAAAATGAGTATACTGAGATATTACTGGGCTCCAAAGAATTCCTACAGCCGGCCCTTGCTGAGCGTGGGATACAGCTCAGACTGTTTGCAATGCTGAAGGCTCGAATAGATGGACTGTCAGGTTGAAATCTTCACCATCTCATTTCCGTTAATACCCATGCCAAGTGCAGTTTGAACTATTTGTGCTGGTGCAGACAGACGCTGAGTAGCAGACAGAACTGTTGGCTGGCAAGAGCCCTTCAACCATGGCCTTACAAATACACAGAATCATCAGACTCCAGGCAACAGTGAATAATACCTGCCCTTAAGCCACTAGCTAGATTTGAAAGCCTCCCAGTGTTGCTGATTTTGACTGCCGGCCTATAACATGTCACGTAGAGCAGGCAGGTCTTTACCTCGATCTGTAAACAAACGATCAGCGTTACATTCGAGGTGCCAATCATTTACTGAAAGACCTCGTGCATGAGGAAATAAAAGTGAAAATGGTTTTTCAGATAAGCATTATTTGAGTGACCACACTGCACTGTAACAAGCGCAGACTCCACACTGGGTAATGGGAAACATACTTGACCACCTTTTTAGGTGTAATATGCTGGAGTGCCATGACTACTGCTGTACTTTTGGGATTTGTTGGACTGTACAGTAAGTAGGCATTAAGAATGAGGGGGCAACTTCTCTAGAGCACTGACTAGCAGCACACCGTCTCAGACACATATGATTCTTGCTTAAAAAGACTTTTACCAGTTAATAGAAATGGATGCGTTCTGTTTTGTAGTTTAAACTCTGATCAACTCATCGCACACTCACATTCCTACAGGAATCATGTCTCCACTCCATTGAGCCTAATATTTAAAAGAGACGAAGAAGCTAGTGTTTTGAAGTCTGTTACAGCGGTGACTCATAAAGAGAAAGAATTCATATGTTAACATTAATGAGAACTAGCACTCTCAAAGGTCAGTAGTGGTGTGATTACTAATTATTCATAAAAATGTTAACAACACACTGTCTAACTGGATTAGACAGAAATGTTTCCTCTCTACAGGAAGGCTGTGCCAGTGTACCTACTTCTCTGACTCATATAGCAAAATTACAACTTTCTTAGAAAGTAACTTCTAAAATGAAACAATTTCATTTGCTGCTAAAATGAAACATTTCGGAGGAAGATTTGGTATTTGTATAAGATCCAGTAGTGTTTATCTGCATCATATCAATGAGATGAATGAGAAGCAGTGTATGAATCATGTGACCTCTGCTGTCTTCTCTCCCGTCTGTAGAGGCTGCATATCGTCGCTGTCGGGCGGAATCCTCGTATCTCCAAAACCGTTATTTTTCAGGAAATGAAAAAAACGCCGTACCTTATCTGCAGTGCACAGGGTTTAGTCCACGTTGCAGTGGATTGTCTTGCGCTAAATTCCTGTCCTCAGACGAGCACCAGAACTAGCGGGGATCAAGATTATTTTTTTCTTTGAGCCCAGTGTTTTGAAGACATTTACCTCAGAAGACGTGTTGATTCGTTGCGACTCTTATTAAGGAGAAATATGCCGCGAATCTCTCCCGCGGAGTGAGGAAGAGGTGGACAGTTGAAGTGTCCAATGGAGTTAAGAGATTTGCACTCAAGCTATTTTCAAGACTTTAGATTGGTTAATAACTTGTAAAAATAACAGACCCACGTGGGGACTGACCAATAGCATCGATATGTGAAAAAATATGAAATTGACCAAATTTGGACATACGAGGTTTCCGCCCGACAGCGACGACATACTGTATATATATATATATATATATATATATATATATATATGAAATTTTTCTGAACTTTCTTGCATCATTGGGTATCTAGTCACCAATGTTCACTGTCAATGTCAGCAGACATCACCGGAAGATCCTGTTTAAAATTAATGCACTTTGTCACTGCAACTCTGCTATACCCACAATCTCCCCCACCATTGCCTGAGTTCTGAAACTTCCGGGTGACTGGGCTCACTTCCGGTTTGCACTTTCGGGGTTACAGACTTTTTAAGCACGCTCATGTCGTTGCTCAGACGCGAAGTATCTTCAATATCTTGCTAAATACCAAGTTGTTGCATTGCTGTAGCTTTCTGTGTTTGACTATCGATTGTGTGTTCTGGATTTTTGCTTCTTGGATTTGGCCTGGACTGTTTTGTTGCTAAGCAGACAGTGATGAGACTGTACCTGATTCTTTGCCTGTTTTTGACCCTGCGTTTGCTTTCTGTTTTGAATTTGTCTGCCTGGGACTTTGTGTTAATAAATCTTGCTTTTTCCGCATATTAACGATGCCTCATTACACTTAACAGGAAGGTATACAGTTTTTAGCAGGAATACAGTTTTAAGTTGAAATTTGAAGTTAATCACAAGTTTGGTTCTTAAGCAGGTACTAGCGCATTTATCTGTTCAGTTCGGGCCGATCACGCAAATCAAGCCACATAGATCTTAGTATCATCTCAAGCACATACTCGTATACTTGTTAGCTGTTCATGGTGCAATACACATCCGTACACTTATACAGAATATTTCAAAATTAAACCTTTCGAAAAACAGGGAAAATTATGACCAGTTTACCTGAGCATCACGAATTTTCTGAAAATCAGTTTGCACGACTGTATATGAATAATTCTAGACATGTTATATAACCTGAACTCTTAGTGATGACACAGAGTGAATACACACACATAAATATGAAAAACGAGATACACAATGATAGTTTATGACACTTTGATATTTAACAATCATCAGTTGGTAAAAATCATGAAATTAGCTATTTCAATTTTGTCCTGATATTGTTCTAAAAAATTCTTGACATTTCTCATGATTTCTGTCCTAATTTATTTTTTTTTAGTTTTTAAACATTTTCACTATTCCTTTTTTTTTTTTTGGTGTGAATAAACCTCTTGCACTCGCATCCAACTTCTAAGCATCTGTATTGTGAAAATAACTCTCAAAACTCAAGAGCTATTGTTAAGTATGGACAATTTATTACAATCGGGTTAAATGGCCCTTTTGTGCAATATGGGTTGAGAAAACTTGCCTGAAAGCATGAATGTATATGAATCAGGTAGGTGTATAAAAACCGGCCGTGTGTCGTAGATGTGGATCCTAAAGCTTATTTAGGAGAAGAGAGCAAATTCTAATAGAGGAAGAAGAGCACACACTTTCATCAAGGTTAGCTGTTAAATCTCATTCAAAGCCCCACATAAATATTCTACTGACATCATCATCAGGTGATTCATCGATGAGTCATTTCACAATTAACAGAAAACAGAAGCGAGTGCTGGCCTTATCAACACCACATCACATAAATGAACTGGACAATCTCCCCAGTCACAGTGTCGCAAGTTTAGCTTTGACATTTAATAATGACGCTGCTGGTGACTATGATCATCTCTGGCAGGCTTCATCCCACAAACCTAACTTAGACAAGCTCTTTTAAAAGCATTAGTGTAAATCTTAAACTAACGGTTGTTCATTAATAATGTTCACCATTGAACTGTCCTGTTACAGACTGAATAGAACTGTGATTCGAAGTTGATAAGAAACAGGCAACATTTTACCCAAATGACATCTACAGTACAGTACGTTGGTTCCTGTGCCAAATTCCACGTGTCTCATTCGTTTTCCTCGCACACTCTGTGATTTGAGAAAACAATTTCACATTCTCGGTTAACCACCATGAGCACATAAAAAAGAAAAAAAAAACGACTTAAGAGGAAACACAGCTTCCATCTGCAACATTAATTTAAATCTGCGCAAGAATTATGAATGCGAATTGTCATGCGGTGGTACGATGCCTTCTAGTGTCAGTAGCATTGTAATGTCGTTGATGAGATTACATTATTAAAGCAGCAGTATGCAACTTAGTGGTTAAATTGTGAGTAGAGGCTAGAAGATCAATTCAAAATTAGTGCATTTGAGTTGATTTGAATTTACTTGGTGTATTAATGTGTCATTGCTTTAATAGGATCTGAAGAAATAAGGGGTTAAGCCCAAGGGTCTAGGGACATCGAAAGCAAAGCTACACAGGGTTTATATAAGCTTACATTGGCTGTGGATATGATATGGATTATGTATAGCAATGTTACATAATACGTAACATAAATATATGTGGAGATCTGATAGCTGATCATGTGATTCATTACAAACTGACCTGAAGCCACTTTAACACCATGTTGTATCATACAGTAAATGTGACGTGACATACAGCTAAGTACGGTGACCCATCTCTGCATTTAACCCATCCAAAGTGCACACACAGCAGTGAACACACACACACCGTGAACACACACCCGGAGCAGTGGGCAGCCATTTATGCTGCGGTGCCCGGGGAGCAGTTGGGGGGATTCGGTGCCTTGCTCAAGGGTACCTCAGTTGTGGCCGGCCCGAGACTCGAACCCACAACCTTCGGGTTGCGAGTCAGACTCTCTAACCATTAGGCCACGATACTGACACTAATAACAAAAATACTTTAGAAATTACGTCAATGTAAGAGATAAAAAAAGTGTGTGTAAAAATAAGATGATGATGGTGAAGATCTTAATGAAGAACAAGAAGTTTATTCCAGCATAGCAGTGACAAAATACATGAAGTGCTTTGGGTTCATCGGAGTCAGTAAGAACACAGAGCAAATCCTGCTCAAGCATTTTATACTGTTTTCCTCTTTGTAGTTTAAATGAGATTCCGCTTTGAATGTGTATTGAGCATCTCTCAATTGGCTCTGTCACACCTTGTTACTTAGCCAGATGTCTTTAAATGTTAATCACGGTCACGTATACCTTGTCTTGTTATTGTTACAATTGTTATCAGTCAAATAGTCCCTTTAAATGGTAATCGCGGTCACATATACCTTGGCTTGGTAATGTTACAGTTGTTATCAACCAAATGGTCACTTTAAATGGTAATCGCGGTCACGTAAACCCTTTGTTCGTGGCAGTCCTTGATGTCCTGCTGCCGCTCCCATACTTAAGACTGAATCAAGTTTATACGTTTAGAGTCCTAAACATATTACCTTATGATACTTAAACCTTTTTAGGAATTAGTTCTTTTAGATGTGCATCTTGGAGAGTGGAAGTTGGGAGCAGTTATCTGTAATTTCTTACAATATGCTGCATTTTCCTACAGTAATAATAATAAAATCTGCAAAAATCAGTGTTTGTACCATCACTTTAAAATGTACAAGAGTAAATGGCATTAGCTTGTTACATGTAAAAGCCTTCCCTGAGTTCTGTAGTGAATTTTCTCTGTAAACATTAGCTAGCCAACTAGCTTAATTAGGCGATTTATTTGAAGAACGTCAGTTAAGTAAATACAGTGACTCTGTGTGGAATAAAAAGAACATTTTTTTTTCATGTCAATTCAGATTCCAAAAGACAAAGAGGTGGGGCAAGCTTAGATCAGAGCTGTCAGGAGGAAAGGCTGTTTTGACTGGACTGGGTTAGAGGAGTGTTGCCACATTATTTACTTTCCAGCCTATTTTCAAAGTTAGAAAAAGTCAGACAAGCGAGTCACTTTTAGTGAAGTCAGTGCTGTGTTATACCGAATGACTCACTTTACAGAATAGCTGACATTGTAAGTAATGTTGTATATTTGGGAGCATCAAATGACTCTTCCATCTAACACATCTTTCCAGTTACTTTGAATACCATCCTAGCCTATTGATGTGTAGAAAAAAATAGATGGTAAAGTGTGTGTGTGTGTATGTTTGCATCCCATGTGCCACGTGACATCATTGTACAGGTAATTTCAGCACAGCTTTGTAGGCAGCATCAAAAAATCTGCAAAAGAAAAGTTTACAAATTTTGATGATGCCACAGCCATCTATAACTGGTGGTCTAGAGCAAAATCGGCCTATTCTCTGTGAGTGGGAGGGGCATAGCTTGCTGTCCTGTCAGTAACAGAAAACTAACCAATCGTGGCTGTCTGTGAGCTCATGGGAAATAATGGAAATGAGGAAGAACTAATACCGTAAGAGTAATTTTAACTTAATTGAACTGATCTGACTGAATGAAATGAAAGTGAGAATTTGGTACCAACTGATTGTTGAATAAGCACTAGAACATGTTTCTAGTTAATATTTAAGAAATAAAGGTAGGCAAACAAACACCCTTATAGACAAACCAACTAACATGCTAACTAAACATCGTTAATACTACATATTTAAAATGATCGATTTAGACAGTGCATGAGAAGCTAGAGAAAACTCAGCAAATACAAGGAGAACAAGAAACACTCGCAGACTATAACCTGAGTTTACAATGTCATAAATATTTATAATATATTAGTAACAATTTTATAAGCCTATGAAAACTAGAGATTTTTTTTCCAACCCCCGTTTTCTGGTGACCACACCCCTTTATAGGATGTCACATGAATTAAGTCATGTTATTTCTATAAAACACTTCTACTGCAAGGGCTGCTACAGTAACTGTCCTGATTGACCTGATGTCCCAATATACATGAATTTATCTGTTAAGATTAGCTTAATTCCATTAATATGTTAGCAGGTGTTTATAAATTATACATCATGTTGCATGCACTATATGGCCAAAATGTGGAGAACTCAAAGAACTCAAGTGTCCTGCATTGTGCCCTGACTGACTCAAGCCCAATGAACACCTTTGGGATGAACTGGAACACAAATAGCACCCCAGACCTCCTCAATCTTACAACATCAGTGTCAGTTCTCACTAATTCTCTTGTTGCTGAATAAATCTGAAATGAGATGTTGCAGTCATAAAGTGGCAGAGTAAGAGATATACTGCATAATTCAACACTATAAACGATTAACATAACTAGCGTATTTATCCTTTCCATTGATTTGCAGGTAAAGGTGTTTTTGATGTTGCTGCTCACATTTATTTAATAATGTTCAGGCTGTGTTTTTTTCCCCCAGTATATCATACAAAAGCTCTGATTGGTTCTCTCTACATACTGTAGCTGTCCTGACATTACCTGAACAAAGTGTGAGTTCATTTATTCTCACTCACTCACTCATTTTCTACCGCTTATCCGAACTTCTCGGGCCACGGGGAGCCAATTCAACACAAGAAAGTCAATTCAACACAAATTTTTTTTCGATTCCGTGAGGCATAAGGAAATATATTTCGACATATATGGCTACTGTGGACTATGTCGTGGTGGGAGTGACGGTGCGGCAAAGTACTCAAACTACTATCATTTGTGGACAAAGTAGTAGCAAATACAAAGATTTATAGTCAACGATCGATTCCTTTATGCATTGAAATAGGAGTCGATTCTATTTGTGATCGAATCCCAGCCCTGGGATGTTATGAATAGTTGTCTAGTTGTCTTTTTTTGCCTAACTATGGCGGATTATTTTTTATTCTGAAAAGTCTCTGTAGAAATACAGCACTATAATTACTACAATTACTATACTATATCAATTACTATAATAGTTGTACCGTTAATTAATGTATTCAAGATTTTTATTTGTCACATACACAATTATATAGAGCATATATATAACCAGCAGTGAAATGTGAGTCAGGTCCGCTCCATGGACAGTGCTATTATTAAAAAATAAAATATAAATTTTTTATTATTTTATGAAATAAAAGTAAACAATAAAAATATAAGAATAAAATATAAAAGATGTATACTGTGGAATTAAATATAGAATGAAAAATAGTGTGCATGAAAGTAAACTGTAGTCTTAAATATTAAGATACACAGGAATGCGCAAGAGGCAAATGTGCAAACAGGTTGACACTTACAGTATGTCAATGTGAGGTAGTGAATGATGAATATCTTACTGATAAAGTAATATTAAGTGGAGACATGAAGATGTTAAGAGGCTGGTTTTGAGTTTAGGAGCCTGAGGCCTGGGGAAGAAACTCCTCCTAAGTCTCTCGGTTTTTGCCATCAGGCTACGGAAGCGCTTACCAGATGGCAGCAAAGTGAAAAGATGGTTACTGGGGTGGATTGAGTCCTTGATGATTTTAACAGCTCTGTTTTTGCAGCGTTTGAGGTAAATGTCCTCAGGCGTCATCAGGCATCAAGGCAGGATACACCCTGGACGGAGTGTCAACCCATCGCAGGGCACACACACACACACACACACTCTCATTCACTCACGCAATCACACACTACGGACAATTTTCCAGAGATGCCAATCAACCTACCATGCATGTCTTTGGACCAGGGGAGAAAACCGGAGTACCCGGAGGAAACCCCCGAGGCACGGGGAGAACATGCAAACTCCACACACACAAGGCAGAGGTGCATTCAGAGGTTCATTTATTTATATATATTTTTTTCTTTAGAAAAGTGTGTGCAAATCGTTATTTCCAGAAATTGTTAACAAAAAATGCTTTAGGTGTTAAAATGATAAAAATGTAGTCCTGAAATGAAAGGATCAATGAAATTAAGGTCTTTGAGGCTTGGCCCCCTTTAATAATTTAATTATGTTGCCAGACTTACTATAGCAGAATCGATGCTGTAATATCAGTGGAATTTTTTTTGAATTTGCTGGTGGATTTGCTGCGAATAGTCAGTAGAGACTGATGAATATCTCTACCTTATTACTGTATAACACATTGTTCCATATCATTAAACCCAAATGACAACAAGCCAGAGCAGTTCTGTTCTATTTCTCAACTTACACTGGGTGCTTTTCACACTAATTGTGTAGAATATACTGCAGGCTCAGACCTACAACATTCCGTAACATCAGTTTTACTGTGTGTTTGTCCTCTGTGTAGATGTGATAGAGTGTCAAATCAATATGCTCAAAAGTCATTCAAGTTATTCAAGCACTTCTGATTTTAACCCTTTTTTCCAGTATACTGGTGGTCCGTTCTGCCGGCGGAATGGAAATAGACTAGTGGAACGTTTTCAATCAGTATAAACAAACGACTGATTGTCTGGCTGTGAGTCTGATCTAAAATGAGTCAGGACTCTGTTGGCTTTCAGTCTGAGATGTGTGTTTTTCCCCCTGTTGATCACCTTACACAGAATTTTAGTGGTTGAAGCTGCTTTTTAGATGAACAAACACTAAGAGCATCTCATAAATCAGAAATGGGTTTAAAATCACCATTTACTTTACCATTTACTAGTTGGTTAGGGAAAAACAGAAAGACATTCAATGCTGAAACATTGACACAACGAAACAGGAGCAAATTACATTTTTGGCCAAAGAGGATATAATGCCAAAACATATCCTGAGCTGTGTGCTATAGCTGTGTAAGACCTGTCTGAAAGAAACTCCACCTTTCCAGATAAAACCAGGCAAAATTCTTTGAGGGATTTCAGAGGAAGGATATAAAGTGAGATGCTCTTAATGTAGCCAGAGCAGTAAGACTTTCAGGCCTATGCTTGTTACACCATAATGTCAGGAAAACCTGCGTCTGGACTTTCCTGTACACATTCATTCCTCACTTTCACACTTAGTCTTCTTTTATTTTGACTTGGGAGAATGTCAAAAATCTTTATCCTGCTTTCTTGGTCTGAGGACTGTGTTTATGAGAACTGTAAAAGAGAGCTCTTCATGCCGAATGAAATATTCTAAAAGAATTGGCGCTCACTGTGGCTTTGTGGAGATAGACCATCCACAGGCTACTGGCATGCTCGAACTAATGTGACTGGATCGATATCAAACGTTTTTCACACGGTCTAAACAACCTCCTATTTTACTAGGATGATAAATCTTAAACTCTCTATCCAGAAATCAGGCCATATCAGCTTTAATAGGTTGGAAGCTACAGAGCTCAGTGGGGGTCTGTTTCAGTGTGTGTCTCAGTATTTCTCTTACTGACTGACAATTACCTAAAGCCTAAAGAAGTTTATGTGGATTCAACAATTATATATATTAAATAAATCACCTCTATGGACTCTGTATGGACCACACAGCTCTGTCTTATTGTAGTACAGGATTGTATATACACAGAGTTTCAAGAACAGCGTGTGGCATGACAAAATGACTCCTAATTCACCTTGGATTAGCCTACAGCTACTTGTAGAATTGGCTGACTCATTTTTTTTTAAGTAGACTAACATGAAAAAATACCAAGGGCTATTGTTCTACATCCTGTGCCAGCTGTAAAGTGTCCCAACCACCAAGAAGCCTGGTGCTTGTACTATATTTTAGATCAGTATCTGCAATACTGATAATTCATTCATTCTTAACCACAAGTTAAGCATGAATAGGGAGCTTATAATAGATACTACATGACATGTGGTCATAAGTTGTTTCTAGTTTTTTCTTTTCTTATTATCTTTAATTCTCTTTGAAACACAGTGCAGAAACAAAAATGACATACAGTGAATAACCGATTTCTAGATTTTTTTTACTCATTTCAAGGAAGTTCTATTAGCAGATCATTTTGCAAAAAAAAAAAAAATAAAATAAATAAATAAATAAAATTTATGTCAATAGGACAAAAAAATGTAACACTGAAAAGGGAATAATACAAATACATTCAGTGGGCTTATATTTGGTTCACTGTGATTTATTAGGAAATAGTGGATACCTTTTGACTATATTCAACATATTTTTACTTACTTGCAACTTGACAATCTTTTTAGTGAATGTCTAAAATTTCTCCTTTTTTCGGTCACATTCTCGTGTGCGTCTTCCTAGAAATAAATTCTTGATGTTCAGAAGTTATATACCACTCTGCAAGGTGAAAATATTTAGAATATAGTCGAATGTGTATTTAAATATATCATAATATTGCAACAAACCAGATATATGATTATTATAACTATTGTGTTACTAATTTCAAAATGATCTGCCAATAAAACAACTTAGGTTTAAAACCTTATGTTTGGTTTCCTTCAATCTTATAAAAAATGAATATAAGATAGATTTGGCTATATTTTAGATATTTCCACTTACCACAATGTATTTTTTGCAGTGCAAAAATAACAAGACAACTTATAGACAAAGCTACCATGTGGATTCATTCCTCTGTCACTGTTATAATAAGCTCCATTTTTCTGGGAAGGTTTTTCATCAGTGTACAAGATCATTAGTGAGATCAGGACACTCAAGCTCTTCACGCCAACCTTAACACACCATGTCTTGATTCATTCGTTCATACATTTTCTACCGCTTATTTAAACTACCTCAGGTCACGGGGAGCCTGTGCCTATCTCAGGCGTCACTGGGCATCAAGGCAGGATACACCCTGGACGGAGTGCCAACCCATCTCAGGGCACACACACACTCTCATTCACTCACACACTCACACACTACGGACAATTTTCCAGAGATGCCAATCAACCTACCATGCATGTCTTTGGACCAAGGGAGGAAACCGGAGTACCCGGAGGAAACCCCCGAGGCACGGGGAGAACATGCAAACTCCACACACACAAGGCGGAGGTGGGAATCGAACCCCCAACCCTCGAGGTGTGAGGCGAACGTGCTAACTACTAAGCCACCATGCCCCCCCACCATGTCTTCATGGTGATCTGTATTCTGTGTACAGGGGCATTGCCATGCTGTGGCAGTTTCTGAGTCTCTTAATGCTTGCTACAAAGACACACTAAACTATTGTATGCTTCCAACTTTCTGGTACCAGTTTGGAGAAGAAACACGTATGAGTGTGATGATCAGGGGTGCAGATACTTTTGGCCATATGCTAAAGGAGACACCAGTAGAAGGAGACAGACATGCAGTTAGACATGAAATAAAGATGAATGTTTTATTAAGGAGAAACTCTGCTGCCCAGTGCATGCTAACACGCTTTCCTTGAAAGCCTGAATAATCTCATTTACAGTTCTCAAACACAGAGTTAAACATTTAAACAGATGAGGCTCTACCTGGAAGCAATTTTGTAAAGCACTTGTAACCAATTAAACCAGTAATTCTTCGTAAATGCTGTTTTTCTGATAACCAGTAATTTCACACTGTTCCTTTGCTGTGAACCAGTGGCGTGATTTTATGTGAGTTTCATCAAAGGTATCATTGTTCCCCCATGCTAGGTACATTGATATTTAAGTTTTAAATATTTTCATGTTAGGGGGTACGGTGGCTTAGTCGTTAGCACGTTCGCCTCACACCGCCTTGTGTGTGTAGAGTTTGCATGTTCTTCCCGTGCCTCGGGGGTTTCCTCCAGGTACTCCGGTTTCCTCCCCGATCCAAAGACATGCATGGTAGGTTGATTGGCATCTCTGGTAAATTGTCCGTAGTGTGTGATTGCGTGAGTGAATGAGAGTGTGTGTGTGTGCCCTGCGATGGGTTGGCACTCCGTCCAGGGTGTATCCTGCCTTGATGCCCAATGACGCCTGAGATAGGCACAGGCTCCCCGTGACCCGAGGTAGTTCGGATAAGCAGTAGAAAATGAGTGAGAGAATATTTTCATGTTTAAATCGAGTTGCAGGTTTCAAAGAAATAAAAAGACCAAGCTTAACTCTGCCAACTTTCAAGTTGAACAATGAGACATGTGCTGTATACTGTACCACCAGGGGCTCTCAAAACTTTTACCCTTACCCTTTTTTAATTAATATGTGTTTATATATTTATATTATATATACCCCCACTCCCAATTCTGAGCTTTCTACTGATACCAGAAATTCTTATTACTGTCACAGGCGTGGGGTAAAAATGGACCCAAATGCAGGACAGCTTAACAAAACAGGATTTATTAACTAAAAAAGAAACACGAAACAGGACAAAGACAACAGACGAAGACAACAGAGGATTCCGCGCTGCACAAGGCAACGCGGATCAAATAAATAGACAAGATAATCAGAAACATGAGGAACAGGTGTGCAGAAATGGGCAGGAAGAGACAAGGGTGGGGCAGACACGTGAACACAGAACATAAACAAAAGGGCACATGGCCAAAGTCCGGGCAGAGTCCTGACAATTACAAATAATTCAATCACCAGAAATGGCACTGTGACCATCCTATTTTTGCCTAAGGAAAAAAATTGGTATTGACACTTTGTTTGTTATATAATGTTTTAATATACCTCAAGTGCATACTATTTATCCACTTTAAATTTATTCAAAATACTGTGTAATTATAACTATAAACAAATAAGCATATTTAAAAAAGAAATAATTTATAGGGAAAACCAGAAAGTTCTTGTTGAACTTGTTTTTGTTAATATCCTGGTGTCACTGTAAAAGATGTTGCCATTGTTTGGGAAGATTTCACGCAATAAGCAACAATCATTGTGAATGTGAAGGAAGATACTCAAAGTTCTCTGGAACAACAATGTTAATCAATACTCGGACGGAAAATTCTACAAAGATCTTCAATGTCCCTGTTATTTTAATGAGTTGAATAGTACTGTATGCAGGTGGAATGTTCATGGAACCACAACTAATCATCTCCGAAGCAAGATTTCCTTACACACTCTCAGACTAATGAGGAGGAAGGAAAGAGAGAAGCTAGCACTCGAAAAGACTTGCAGGACAACCTGAATGCAGCAGGAATACCAGAAATCATCTCAATTCCTGTATCTCATACAAAACTCATCTACTTAAAAAGAAATTCAGTTCAGTTTTATTTGTATTGTACTTTTAACAGTGGACATTGTCTCAAATCAGCTTTACAGAACATAATGTAATAGTACAAATACGTTCATTAATATTAGACTTATATTTAAATGTTTGTTTTTAAAGTGTTTGTATTTATCTCCAGTGATCAAGCCTGAAGTGACTGAGGCAACTGTGGAAAGGAAAAAACTCCCTTAGATGGAAGAGGGAGAAACCTGGAGAGGAACCAGATTCAAAAGGGAACCCATCCTCATTTGGGTGACACTGGAGGGTGGGATTATAAACTATTATAAACACCGGAGAGTGTTGTTATGAATAATGTGCTTTCTACAGTTATATACAGTCCGACAATTGAATATTGATTGAGGAGGTTGTTGTCCTCAAAGACCACATGTAGTTGGCCTCTTCTCACTGAAGGTCCAAAATCGTCATGAAACGGAACACAACTAGAGCTGTGGGATGTGGTAGCATTTTGGTTAAGGTGTTGGGCTACCAATCGGAAGGTTGTGAGTTTGATTCCTACGTCCACCAAGCTGCCACTGCTGGGCCCCTGAGCAAGGCCCTTAACCCTCAATTGCTCAGTTGTATAAAAAATGAGATAAAAAAAAAAAGCAAAAACGTAAGTCGCTCTGGATAAGGGCGTCTGCTAAATGATGTAAATGTAGAGCTGATACAATCTCTAAGAAGAGAAACACAGATAAACATGTGTTTAATCTTTTAGGGCCTTTTTACACCTGGTCACTTCATGTGTTTTCTCTGATTCGATAGCTATCTGATTCGTTAAAACTGTTCCATTTACATTAGGCCACATAAATGCGTCTTGGTGAATCGGATATCAATCCGATCTTTCTACTCCCGCCCAAAATGCAAATATATTTTACCTCATTTCCGGGGTAATTGAAATGGAACACATGCGGTTGCTACAAAAAACAGAATTTACTGTTTGCTGCATTTTCGCTGCTGGCAGCAGTGCATTTTAAGACCCAACGAGACACCTGCGAGTGACGTACGTCCGTTTGGGAGGAGTATAGCGCTGATATATCGTCACGTATGTGGCTTGAACAAATACATGCATTTACACCTGTCCAGTTTCATCTGAAATGCGTCCCAGACCACCTCCTGAAGTGGTTTGAGCGATCGGATTTATATCTGTCTCGAAACCGTTTCGGAGGGCATTTACACCTGGTCTTTTTACGATCAGATAGCTATCGGATCACAGAAAACGCATGAAGTGACCAGGTGTAAAAACCCCCTAAGAATAAAACAGAACTCTTTGGTAATTATTCAGCTGTTATGTTAAGTTAGATATTATGTTTGATCCTAAGAACACCATATACACAGTGAAGCAGGTTGGTGGGAGCATGGTTACACAAAATGGTAGGAAATATGAATGGATAGCTGAAATCGGATATATGTGGTTAATTTAATATATGTGATTAATTTTGCAGAAAGGACTAAATACTCTTCTGAGTCCTGATTGAAAATATACTGTATGGATTTGAAAGTGAAAGTGCTTTTGAAAGTTCTTCACAAAGCTGTAATTGCCAACAGTAGTACTAATATAGGCAAGTTGTGGACAAAAGTCCGAATAGTTTCACCCTATAAATCCAGCAAAGTCTTATCAGTGATTTCTAACACTTTGTAAACAATTATGCATTCATGCAAACGACCATGATTTAAAAAAAGCTCAGAGAGGCTGAAAATGCAGCTGATTACATATCCTGTTCAATTTCTATGCAATGCTGTCTGTCTCTCAAAACCAGAATGCAGTACGTTGCCAGGTGTGTGGTTTTCCCACAGATTTTGGCTAGATATGAACTGTCTGGGTTTTTTTCCTCATAACTATTTTTAATTTATGACAAATAAATAACACAGTACCACTTTAGGACTTGGTGAAGGAAATATTTAGTGGATCATTAAGTCGTTGTTTAATACTTGTCGGCTGAATCCTCCAGTATGGCAGTCCTGGTCTCAGCAAATACATCAAAATCACATATCTATCAACTAGTTTTCTCATGAAATTCAACACATTAAACAGGACTATTGTGACAATGCCAATTTGCTGACTGTTATAAAAGCCAGAGTTTTAAATTGATTCATTTTTGTAAATTGAATCTTTTGATAGAAATTGGAAACTTGGACTTCAATCCTAAAATCTGGTTACTGTCTGGATGCTTTCATGTGAGATTCCTCTCAGTACAGAGAGTGAGATGTATTTAGCATTGAATAGATTTAAGTATACTGTTTATAAAGTACTACAAAGTGTTATTTTGGTCACTAGACATCTGATACAGTATTCTTGTACTTCAACATACAATTCACTATATATAATAAATTCAAGTGCAGTAGTAATTCAACTGTAAGACTTACATTCAATACAATGTACTTTTTGATGTGTTGGACAATAAGCAATGGAAATGATGATAACGAAAGAGAACATATCAGAAAAATAGTCTAACATCCTTAATGATGTGGAATTCTACAGAGTATTTGAGAAGAAATTTTGTACACATGATGTGATTGATGAATGCTATTGACGGCACAGGGTATGACTACAATAGGACGCTTATTACTTAAGTGTATTGTGTCAGGAAGACAAATCTAATTCTAAAGGCAAAACTAATTGCGTCTTATTCACTGTATTACAATATATCATGTTGAATATCATTTTAAAGATCATAACACAGAGTTCAATCAAATTAGCTAGATTCTATACGTCCCCATCTTTTCTTTAAATTCAACAAATCAAAAAGCAGCTATATTAATGCCCTTCACACTGATTACTTAGACCGACTCGGCTAAATCTAGATATCTAATGAAGTGGATAGTAAATGTGTAGCAGATTGTAGCAGTAAATGTAAATAGCAGATACATTTACTATCCATTTTATTAGGAACACCTAAGTGCTTGATGTTATCACCCAATCATGTTGTGGCAGCAGAAAGTTTAAAATAATATAGATACAGCTCTGTACAAAATGGATAACTGCATAAAAGAGCAGGTGTACAGGTGTTCCTAATAAAGTGGTATATTTGACAGTACCTTTAAGCATTGCACATATGACCCTTGACAAGTGAGAAGGTGCTTTATGCATGAACATTTTGTACACTCTAATTTAGTGGTGCGGTTGTCATACCAGTAGACCAACAGCGATGACATCACTCAGCAGAAAAACATGGTTCATTTGAGTGTATACTCCACCCACAACCTCAGCTTACGCATTCTTCATTTACGTCAGTTCCTTCTTTCTCCTGAATCACAGAAGCCCTAAAAACCCTCTCAAAGTATGCATTCATAGCAAACTACCCTCTAGTGCATTACTAATTTTTTCCAAATACCTACCTCATTAGTGTGCATGCCTTACTTCTCTCTCTTCTCTCTTTCTCTCTCTCTCTCTCTCTCTCTCTCTCGCTCTCTATCTATCTATCTATATATATATATATATATATATATATATATATATATATATATATATATATATATATGTGTGTGTATATATATATGTTTTTTTTTTTTTTTTACAAAGTGTATAATCTGAATAACTTGAGCATGAATTGACTGCGAATGAATTAACTATGCTAAAGCACACATTCATTAATAAGGCTTGGATATATATTCGTGGGAAAAATGAATGCAACCTTTTTTTCAGTAAGGAATCACAGTAATAGTTGTTGACAGTACGGTAAAGTTGAGCCTTTACATGTCGCTTGAAGACAGCTACTAATTCATCTGTTTGGACGTCTAGGGGAAGTTCATTACATCACCTAGGTGCCAGAACGGAGATGTTGATGTTTGTCATCTACAATGGATGGAACGACAGTCTATACACTATAGAGTTTTTTTAAGGAAAAAAAATACTGTTGTTGTTGTTGCTCATAAATCAAGTGATTGATGTTTTTGCAAATTGATTAAGGTAGTTTACCTCTAATATGTTATACTGCCTAATTCTACAAGTATATTTCTAATTGTTTGTATATATGGTTTATTTAATTAGCATTTATTCTTTTGCACACATTCAGACAAAGACCTGATGTGTAAACAGACAGAGATTTATCCTGTGTTTATCCTTGGAGGCTTTGTATTTGCCTACTGAGAGAGACAGCATGAAACTCAAAATAATGCATAATAGGACATTCTCACTCTCTCACTCATTTTCTACCGCTTATCCGAACTACCTCAGGTCACGGGGAGCCTGTGCCTATCTCAGGCATCATCGGGCATCAAGGCAGGATACCTTGATTCCAACCAATCGCAGGGCACACACACACACTCATTCTCTCACGCAATCACACACTACAGACAATTTTCCAGAGATGCCAATCAACCTACCATGGATGTCTTTGGACCGGGGGAGGAAACCGGAGTACCCGGAGGAAACCCCCGAGGCACGGGGAGAACATGCAAACTCCACACACACAAGGCGGAGGCGGGAATCGAACCCCCATCCCTGGAGGTGTGAGGCAAACGTGCTAACCACTAAGCCGCCGTGCCCCCATAATAGGACACTGAAAAGTTATTATGTGGTAAGGAATAAATAAACAAAATAAATCAAAGATGAGACACAAAAACAGATGGACAAACCACCAATTACAAAAACACCAGTTACAGATGGGGCAGAGACAGGACTGAGAGAGATAAAAAAAGACATGAGAACTATAATAAAACACATAAGATAATAGCAGGATCATGCTGGGAATTATAAGGCAGAATGGGAGCAGAAATTCAGTACAGAACCCCCGTAATGCACAGCTTCTTAAACATGATGGGAAGGTGGTCCAAAATGTACACACTAAAGGACTAGAGGCTGGTATTGTTAAGAAGGTAGTATGCTGTAGCCTGGTGGTGTCACAGGAGACAACTCAGTATGCTGTAGACACAAAGGCATTAGGTGGTCCAGAAAACCAGAATGCTGGCAGGTCATTTTCAGGGTCAGAAGAAGACAACAAGGTGCTCTACAGACTCAGGAGGCAGGAAAGCAACAACTATAACAAGAATATCATTCCTGAATGCAGCAGTAGGCTGATGGATGACCTCCTCAGCAGGTGGCAAGGCAACATATTCCTCTGTCGAATTAGTGGGTAGCGGAATAATGATGTCCTTTGCAGATTCAGGAGGAAGTGGAACAGAGATCAAACAACCTGAGTGGAATTGGGAGGTGGGAGGTCTTTGCTGGAGGTGGGAGGAGATGATGTCTTGTAAATTTGCAGGAGGAGGCAGAGCAACAGCATCGTTGACAAAGTCAGAAGACATCCCCTGTGTAGTCAGGAGAAGATGTGGAAACAATCATGTCTTCTGCAGAGTCTGGAGAAACTTGTTTTGACCTCCCACAAGCTGACTGTCTGCATGAGGATTGGAGATTAGTTGCTCCATCCTAAAAATTCTAAAAAGAATCCTGGGGACTGAGACAGGGCCATTGGATGATCCAGGCAGTATGAAATACCACCACTTTCTTTCGTTATTAATCCATTGAGCCTCTCACTTCTCACACTGAATCCATCATTGGTCCTCGGTTACATGTGGGAAATAGATACTGGATGCAAGTGTATAAAATCAGTTCAATTCAGGGCAAAGAATCATCCTCTGTGTCCATGGCAGGATAATCATGAAATAGGCAAATCAGGCTAGAGTCAAAACCAGGAAGTATAACAATATACAGATTCTGGAAAATAACCCTCTGCAAAGGGTATACAACAGGTTATTATTAGACAAACTTATCAAGGGCAAAACACAGAACAGTTCATAAAATTGGGTTTTTACCAAAAAAGTAAAAAACTAACAAAAAAAAGCACATAGCAATGTGAAGGAAACAAATTACGTGCTGGAAACTACAACGCATGCTGTGAGGTCAGCTCATTTCTTCAACTTCAGCTCATTTTTAAGAAGAAGCACACTGACACTTCTCCTTCTCACAGAAGAATTTAAGATCTGCTTCCAAATCAAAGCATATGGGTCCGACATCCCTCCCACAATAACATCAAAATAAACCAATGGAATTCCCTGATACATAGACACATCACAGAATATGAGCAGGTGTTCATCTTCTAAGCAGGGCATGTGAAAGAAAATGCTGAACCTCAGTCATAAGGATCAGTCATCGCCTCATCCTCATGCTCAGAATTCCGAAGAATAACAAACAGCACTGACCCCGGGATGTGACAACCACCAACACTGACCTAGAAATACACACAGACACATAGCATTAGAGGTGACAAGCTCTATTTTGATGTTACACCCTTCCCACTGGACAGACCACACAGACAGAGCGCTGTTTAAGTGTCGGGGAAGAATTTCAGACAACTTTCATCTACTGATGGAAATGTATTGTGGGGAGAAAGGAGGAACTGGGGTGGAGGCTCCCATGAGATGAACTGTTATCTTGAAGACAAGCACAGGCTTGTTTCACGTAGTAATGATGGATGCATGTAAACCTGGAGCCCACACAGGAAACTGACAGGGCTATAACGTTCAGCAATACTGTTACATATGCTAGGAGAGTAATGTAGCTATCTAGTGCTAACAACAACAACAACAACAACAACAAAATAGATTACAATTGTAGTTATGTTAAATATTTGGCTACACAAGTTTACACAGCAGCTTAAGTGAATTATACAAATCAATTAAATTAGAATTCTAATGCATCCCTATTAAAGAAGACAGGTGACGGTGACCGTGGCAGGGAAAAAACACCCTGAGAAGATATTAGCGTGAAACCTTGACAGGAATCAGACTCAAAAGTCTCACCTAATAGATTGCACCTTTAAAAAGGTGGCCATATTTTTTGACTAGAAGTGTCTGAGAGAGTTTTTCAATAACCGCCAAAAATCAGGGATAGATATTTTTGCTGTCAAATGTAATTTATGAACGAGCAGAGCAACATAAATACGATCTCTACGACGTCGCTGTGACAATCCCACTGTGAGCTCAAACTTGTAGAAAATGCCAGATATTAGCAAGTTACCATATTGGGAAAAAATAGGTAGGAAATGTAATATGATGTAATACAGTACATTAAGACTTTTACAATGATATATTCACAGTTAGGCTTTCATCCTTACACTATTACTTAATAATAGCACTTAATGCATCACAAAAGATATTATTGTGCATTTATATAACATAAGTGTACACACAACTTAATGTGACAATGAATAACTAAATAGAGATACTGAATCAAATGTGCATTTCTTTTGTCAAATGGATATATATATATATATATATATATATATATATATATATATATATATATATATATATATATATATATATATATATGTACTTTGAGATAACGACAATATTTTTGTTAGCAATACTTAATTTCTTGAATCTAGTCACATTTATCAACTAATTCTTATTAAACTAATGAATAAATCTAAGATTATTACACATATGTTTGAGCTTAAAATTTTTGTATTCTACTGGCAGTTCACATGAAATTGAAAGCTTTAAAATAGTAAAATATGACTAAAAATAGGATTAAATAATCTGAGATTTGGTTTACTGTCATTATAATAATAAATCGTAAAAAAAAATAATAAAAGATTAGATTCAAGATATTTAAAAGGGTAAACTGAATTAACGTTCCAGTTGCATCTGTTATAGGAAAACCACCATGTGCTTGTACAAGTGTGACTCATGTTATTGAAAAATTATGTAGATACAAATTATGTAGATATTATGTAGAAATTACTGATGTGTGTAATTTCTAAACAAAATTCTGAATATGGACCTATGTAGCTAGGACTCAAACTTTAAACAATGTTCATCACTGCATCGTTGTAAACACACAGTAATAAATAATGAATGAGAATTAAGAACTAAGAACTAAACAATTGTACTTGTGACAATCAAAATAAAGTGATGGTGAATCACTCTAAAATTCCTCTGCTGTATCATTTACATACTGAGAGTACGCTCCAAAGATTTCGCTAGTATTTCCTGCCATAAAATTACAATAAATCTTATGAAAGGTAATTTATGAAATTTTAAAAAATTTAAAGATTTAAATTTAAAGATTTAAATTTATATATTCCAATGGTATTAAGAAAAAAGTTTGAAACAAGACATTTTTTTTTCTTCAAATAAAATTATAAATTTAATTCAGAATTATAGTCATTTAAATATGAATAGATATAAATATTTTGTTATATGTTGTTAAGCTGTTTAAGTACTACAATACTATGATTTTTTTTTAAATTATTCTTTCTGTCTTTATTTATTTTAGTTTTTTTGGAATTGGTAAGATGCCGACTTGTTAACAGGTTAAAAATAGTCAACAATATGCCTTAAACTAGGCATATAAATATCCAAAAACCCAAGGACACCTTTAAGACACATGTGAGCCAGGAATTTTGGCAGGAATTCTACCAGCTCGTCTATATGGAAAAAAAAAAGATTCTTTGCCGATCCGGACTAATGTACCTCGCTGCTGGGAATTCCATTTAGCTCAATTTAATGTCACTGCAGTTCCTTTCTTACTGCAAAGTCACCTACAGCCAAGTGAGTGTAAAAGGCAATTAAGGAATATTTTCTTCACCACTCTGCAAACTTTGCTTTAAAATGTATTAAACCTGTGGTCTCCATTAAAGCCTAGCAAATGAAGTCAAAATGTGTTAGCAATACACAGATTTAATCCCCTGCTAATACAGGTCACTGACACAGAAACCTAAAAAAAAGGAGTAATAGAAAATGATAAACCAGAAAGTCACCATGATAACATTTTCTCCATGTGCTTAAGGGTACTTAACGTAAATGTAGCCAAAGAACACTGGCAAGCTTCTTTTTATTTTATAGCACTAAAGCAAAAAAAATATTTGAAATGGATAGTACGCTTAAAATGATTAGGTGTACAAAATCAAGTAAAAGCCTTTTTACTCTTTTAAAATAAGGGATAAAGGAAATGGCCAGCTGCGGAAAGAGAACAGAGACCTTTCTGTTGTGGGAATAATGTAATCGCTGCTCCATTTACATCATCTTCTATCCTGCCTGTTTCTTTGTGTTGCTGTGACACTAAGTCTTGTTCCCTTTTTTTATCTCTAATTCTTATAAAAACATGGCCTTTGCAAAATAATAAATGAGAGGGTTTGACTTCCTACTGCTACACCAAAGACCACAGTCTCATTTCTTAGAGCACAGGGTGAATAGAAGGTGCTGTTTGCATTCAAGGCGTTCCCCTTTTTGATTTTATATATCATTCAGGTTTCAGCACAGCCAAGGAGGGTGGGGAAACCATAACAGATAAGCATTGGCGGGTGAATATCATAACATGGGATCACATCAAAGAGCTAGGATTCCTCCTTTACAACCTTAGGTGGAGCAAGCAAGGCTAAACCAGGCACCAGGATTGAAGGGATTCAGGAAAGCGCTGGGAAAGTAACACTCGCCGTCTTCTGTTTCACCTGTCCACATAAACACAGATGCCATCTTCTAGCCAAGATCTGTTTGGATAGCTTTTACATAATGCTTCAAAGCAGCCTTTAGCCTAAGATCAACTGTGAGAATGGCATACTCAGATGAACCTGATTGAAAGCAGGGTCACATCACACTGCCCATTACTTCATCTGCAGATTTTGGCCAGAGAGGCAATAGATGTGTTTGCTGATAAATGGAGTTTCAGCCAAGCGTGTGGTTTAAGTTAGTGAGACAAAACCAGACTGTCAGCAAGGCTGTACCACATACGCATGCATCTAAAGTACAAAGGCTGGAAAAATAGTGAAAGAAGAAGAACCTCTGACTCTTTTAAATGGTGCTGAAACTGAAATCAAGGTTATGGGCCACCTGGCAGCCCGTCAAGGTTTCAAGGCTTAGCAACAAACAAAGTCATTATGTTACCATGTTAATAGTAATCCAACATCTCTAATAACATAACAGTCAAGAGGAGGAACCTTCAGATCACAGGATGTATTGTAGCCCATTTCAATGTGCAGGCATTCCCTTGAACACTTTATAGCATTTTGAACCTTCTAACCTCACAGTATAAGCTGTAAGCACATTCTGTGGGATACATCTAAACTGTCCCTGTGTGAAAATTTAATTGTGGTTCAGTTGTAACGGCTGTGGGTTTCTGATCAATCAAAAAGTTGAGGGTTGAAGCCCCAACACTGCCAAGGTGACATTGTTAGATCCTTAACTCTCTTTAATCCAGAGTTGTTATATCATAGCTGACTGTATGCTTCCTAACAAGCTGGAATATTCAAATTCAAATTTTATTTGTCACATACACAGACATGCAGTGAAATGCTTTTAAGTTTTCGCATATTCCAGGTTATTATGAGCCTGGGGTCAGAGTGCAGGGTCAGCCATAGTACGGCCCCCCTGGAGCAGGTGAGGTTAAGGGCCTTGCTCAAGGACCCAACGTTGATGTCTCAGCAGCTTGTGGGTTTGAACCCCGACCTTCCGATCGGTAACCCGAAGCCTTAACTACATATCGTCGCTGTCGGGCAGAAACCTCGTATGTCCAAATTTTGTCAATTTCATATTTTTTAACATATCGATGCTATTGGTCAGTCCCCACGTGGGTCTGTTATTTTTACAAGTTATTAACCACTAGTAACTAGTAACACTATAGTCAACTAAATCTAATGTAGTATTGTGGAGCATTATTCAAGCTTATCTTAATCTTACAACAACACAAGCTGATTAAAGTGACCCCAAAGTTGTTTTATACTACAACTTTAATCAGGAAAAAAATGTCCTGGATCACTTTGTCCTGCAATGTAGTCTTTGTTTCTGACCCTAGGATTTGAGGCCACCAGACATCTTGCACTGAAATAACCTCCAGAATGCAGATGAAAGCACTAGTGCAGGTCTGGTCTTCAACAGCTTGTGGTGCACACCATTAACAATCCCCACTGCATTGGGAGACAAATGGATTTTCCCCTGCTTGAGAGGACTGAGTCATGTGACGCCAAGGTATTACAAATGGCAAGGTAAGAAGGGCTGACCACTACAGGTATTTGCAATGTGTCTGTGTCAAAAATAGCCAGAAAGCAATCAGACACATAAAACAAGACATGAAGCAGAAAAACACTGTTGTGTGAAAAAAGTTTATGAAGCTTCTTCAGGACCAGATCCCAAGGAAGCGTCAATGGACCAGTTATGCACAATTAACCTGAAGTCTGTGAGTTGTTAGGTCAGCAGGTGTCCTCTTCATTTTTTTTTAGTCTGTGGTTTGGGAATATCTACGAGGAAACAGAAACAGTTCAGTGGGGACCATGCAGACGTTGCTCCTTCTTCTTTATTTCCATGCGATTTATATCCTCTTGCCACTCAGACATACCTCGTCCAGCTGTTTATTTGCTAAAACACATACCAGGAAGTGAACTTCCAAACAACGGGCAGGATGTGTAAACCTAAAGCAGCTTCTCTGGTCAGATCCTGCTCAATGGTGGTGGGAAGAAGAAGAGACAGAGAAAAGGCAACAAGGGAAAGAATTCCTTAGGAAAAGAAGCCTGTGGAATCTTAGACACCCGTAAAATACACATGTAGCTCAAACATACAGACAGTGATAATAAAAACAGGAGAAAGACCGGGAAAGGCAATAATGTGCATGTTAATGGATAATTATACTAAGTACTGGATCAAGAATGTCTGGACAAACGGTCTCATGATTATTTCTTTGCACTCAACATCTATAGTGTGAAAGCTGGTCAGTAAATATCGTATAGTTTGCAAAAAAAAAAAAAAAAATTGCTTTTTTGATGTGAAAAATTAAACCCTGATTAATCATCTCAGATTTATTCCAGGTTTATTATGATTATAGCAATCATCAAAATTCCAAATGAGGTGTTAGGGGGGGAAAAACATTTCATAAAAGGGTATGTAACTTTTCTCAGTATCACATTCGTCACATGTTCAAAAGAAATGATCATCCCGCTGTGATTACTGAAGTGAGTCAGATTAACCACAAATAAAGGTCAGCAGTTTCTGTAGGATTTTGTGCTGACAAAGCATGCACAAGATCTTATTGTCCAACAATATCAATCAGGAGAGGGGAATAAAACACTTTCCACAACATGGAACACTGTGAAGTCATCATCGACAAGAGGAGGAAATGAAGCAGCACAGTGATGTCACCAAGAACAGGACGTCTCTCCAAAATAGACAAAAGAACAAGGATAGATCTTTGGCATCTTCAAACAATTTAAGCTCTTCTGCATGGGAGAGTTGAAATAACATTGCTAAATCAAGATTATTTCATTTTATTTTTCCCATTAAATGTTGAAAGATCCATATTTGTTTGTATCACAAAATCCTGCCATTTTAACAGGGGTGTGTAGACATATTATATAACATATTACAATAAATTGTTCATGTCTAATCTTTATAAGAAGATAAAAGTAGAAAGTACAAAGTAGATGTTTAATCCAGCCATGCTAAAACAATCAAATCAAATTTCTCCAAATCAGAAAGACATAACTGTATGTGTAAAATATAAACCGATCAGCCAAAACATTAAAACCACTGACAGTTGAAATTAATAAATGATTAGACGATTAGATCAGAGCATCTAACACAGCAGGTTCCTGGTGTGTAGTGATTAGTACACTACCAAAAGTTCTCCAAGTAAGGAGAACATTCACGCTGGCACTGACATATTACACGGAGCATCCGAGTGCCCATGCTGACCCCTGATCACCACTGAAAGCACCTACAATGCACACTCACTATGGGATGAAGGCAAGCTGATGGAGTCAGTGTGATACTCTAGGAAACATTTTGCTGGGAACCTTGGATCCTGGCATTCATGTAGATGTTACTTTGACACCTAGCAACTGCGTAAACATTGTTGAAGACCAGGTACATACCATCATGGCAACATAATGGCTAATGTCATCATGGCAACCCTAATGGCTGTGTCTTTTTCAACAGGATAATGTACCTAATGCCACACTGCAGACTTTATTCAGTTATGGTTTGAAGAACATAACAAATAGGTGAAGGTGTTGACTTTATATTCTCATGATTTTAATCTGATGTAGCATCTGAAGGATGCACAAACAAGTCTGATACATGTAGGCTCCACCTTACAATTTACAGCAAATAAAGCATCTGCTGCTAATGGTTTGGGGCGGGATACCACAGTACACCTTCACAGATCTTATAAAGTTCATGACTCAACACTTTAGAGCTGTTTTGGTGGCACAAGTACTGTAGGACATAAACAAGAAAATGTCAAGCGTGGTATACTGAACAGTTTTGGTCAAGAAAAAAGTTATATGAGATCTACTTTAGTACATGTGTGGAACACCTCCAGTGGTTGAATTAGACTGTCTTGATTTAATCCTTGTTATTTAGATGAAATTATAAAAACACAAATTTATGAGAACTGCAAACCAGACCACAAGTTGTATTTTTTAACACTGAGTCTTTATTTTTCTTCTGATTTACTACAAGTGTTTTATTCTCCAAAATGCGTAAATTCATATTTATAGTTTAACATCACATTATGTTATATTATACAACTTTATAACCAAAGCTTGATTAAAAAACATTGTGGGTGTAGCAGGGGAGTAAAAACGCATCAGCTGGATATTACTTAGTGGAATCAATTTGACAGTAAGATGTAGCTTATAGCAAGTAAAACAAATAAATACAAATAAACAAAACAAATCAGAAGAGAAATTTAAATGCTTTAGATTGGTGATTTATTGTGGTTTTTAAGGTGAAAAATGGAAGGTAGTTCACTGGAAAGCTAAATGAATGATGAGATGTTGTGATTGCTGTCATTCACATTTTCCTAATATTTTTTATTTTTTTTTTAACTTTGATCAGTGTCACAGAACATAGTATTTAATGGCACAGTAAATGGCATGACACATATTCATTCCAGTATCTGTTTAATAGAATGGTGGCTTGTTTGGTCAGCCTGGTTTTAACAGATATAAACTGTCAATTTCCTGTCAGTACTCCGAGTTCTCGGACCGAGTACCTAGGGGGCTTTCCTGAACCTTGGTGTGCTCTTCACAGTTCAATAAGCTCTTTAAACAATCCACAGTATTCTACAGACAGGACACACACGTGGACACATAGAAATTCAGGCTATTTTTAAACACTGGCTCCTTACTGGGGAAGTCAGCTACCCCCAGGAGTGTTTCACCAAATGTCTTCAGCTGATAACTTTAACAGCCTTTTACAGAATAATTGTTTCCTGTTTTCTATTTAAAGAAAGAAAGCAGAACTAAACCAACAATGCTCATTTCAGTCATTTGTCCAGCTAAAACCTCAGAGGAGCTCAAATATGACTATTTGAATTCTCACAGGCTTAGAACCCTAACCCTAACCTGGCCCCATTAATTGGATGGAAAATATCTTGTAAAGAGCTGGAACATTTTGGTGCCTTAAAGTTTGTCTCTCTTGAACATGTGAGTTGGCAGAGTGAAACTGTTTTTCTGCAATGTTCTGTTTTTTTTTTTCTGTGCAAAATGGATCCATTTAACAACCAATCTAAATCAAATTAACCATTTTCCTGACTCTATGCCTTATGAAAATCTCATTAGAAGCAGCAAAGTATAGCAGCTTGAAATATACTGTATTAAAGCTAGCAAATAGGTGAGGTAGCCATGTAAGTATTAAATACATCTCCATAAATGCTATAGAAACAGAAGAAGCAGAAGACAAACCCCAATCAGTGAAGCAAGCAAGAATAAATGGGTACTAAATACTCAGTGGTAGATTAGGAGCACTAAATCAAACGAACCACTATTTATCTCATAATCCATAAATATGCAGTTCTTTTTACAAAACTGTAAGATCTCTGCTGAAATAATTATCACAGACACGTGTCTTGTCATCTCTAACAACACACAAACACATTGCAGGCATTGATAATTTTCCTATAACAAACAGCATGAACCAAAAAAATGTAAGATTTATTTAAATGATTAGTTAGTAGTGGAAACTCAGTCCTTTATTAGCATTTGTTATTGGTTACATTCTGAATAACAAGTCATTTGGTTATGGAAGAGCTTCTTACTGTATGGGATGTCATAAAAAGGTTTTCGTCTCATACAGACCATATGCAGAAAATATCACCTACGTTCATAAGCAATATAGCATCCTGTGAGTTCATATGCAGAAAAGAAAAAAATGTTGATCAAATAAATTGCAAGTACAGATTTTTGCTATATGGATTGCAAAACAACAACTACAACTGTAAACTCCAGAGGCGTGAACCTGTACAGAAAATACAATGAAAGACATGCAGGAAGACATGCAGACATATGAGCAAGATTATGGTACACATGGCAACACAATAACAACACTACAATCAACACTGGAGCTTATATAATGCTGCTAATCAGTGTTTAAATAAGGCACAGGCTCAATACAACGAATTAACAGTAAGTTTCTAATTCAGAATAATGAGATACAAAATCAAAATAAGAACAGAGTAAGTCAGAATAAGGGGGCACGGTGGCTTAGTGGTTAGCACGTTCGCCTCACACCTCCAGGGTCGGGGTTCGATTCCCGCCTCCACCTTGTGTGTGTGGAGTTTGCATGTTCTCCCCGTGTCTCGGGGGTTTCCTCCGGGTACTCCGGTTTCCTCCCCCAGTCCAAAGACATGCATGGTAGGTTGATTGGCATCTCTGGAAAATTGTCCCTAGTGTGTGATTGCGTGAGTGAATGAGAGTGTGTGTGTGTGTCCTGCGATGGGTTGGCACTCCGTCCAGGGGGTATCCTGCCTTGATGCCCGATGACGCCTGAGATAGGCACAGGCTCCCCGTGACCCGAGGTAGTTCGGATAAGCGGTAGAAGATGAATGAATGAATGAATAAGTCAGAATAATTATATACTAAGTGAAACTAACAACTTAAGTCAGAATAATGAGAAGCTAGTCATAATAACAAATTAAGTCAGAACAAATAGATATTAAGTCAAATAACAACTTAACAATTCAAAATAATGAGATACTAAGTCATAATAACAACTTAAGTCAGAATAATTAGATACTAAGTCATAATAACAACTTAAGTCAGAATAATTAGATACTAAGTCAAATAACTTACCAAGACAAAATAATCAGTTACTAAGTCAAATAACAACTTACCAAGTCAAAATAATCAGTTACTGAGTCAAATAACAACTTACCAAGTCAAAATAATGAGATAATAAGTCATAATAACAACTTAACTAGTCAAAATAATAAGATACTTAGTCATAATAACAACATAGTAAGTCAGAATAATAAGATAAATAATATTGTTAAGATTTAATATATGTACATATTAAGAGTTATAGTATTTTGTTAATGATTTAATGATCATTAATAATTATTAAAAATTGTAAAAGGAGCATTTTAACAGGACTTTTTTTTTGCTCATGCATACTCATGTCTGATTCCTCACACATACACACACACACACACACACACACACACACACACACACACACACCATTACCATTAACCGTATCTGTATCTGTTTAGTGCTCAGATCTGTTTTTGTACTCACGGCTGCAAGGCTTAAAAAAAACAGCTGCTGGAGAAAGTATTTTTTTTCATTCCCAAAACATAATAACAGATAATTTGCAGTACATTATTTTATTGACCTCTTTAACCAGACAATTTTCTTCTATCGGATGTAACTGATTAAGTGAGCTAACTACATTTAAAAAAAGATAGCTAATTCTACCATAAATGATAGAAAACTATAGGGATATAATTTATACTCCTGCATTTGTTCGATTCTGGAAAGATCAGAACAGTTCTCTGGACCCACTAGCAGAATCCTTTATAAATTTGGGACATGCTTACAGTGCTGCTGTGACTCAAAATAAAGTCCTTCAAGCAGCATGTCTTAATAATGATGCATATTTTTTTTTTCAGGATGGGGGTTCAAGGTTCGATTTCTGCCTCTGCTCTGTGTGTGTGAAGTTTGCATGTTCTACCTGTGCTTCAGGGGGTTCCTCTGGGCTCTAAGATTTCTTCCCCCAGTCCAAAGTTGTGTGCTGTAGGCTGTTTGCATCTCTAAATTGTCTGAGTGTGCGTGTGATTGTACACTGTGTTGGTTTGCACTCTATTCAGCTTTGGATAGATGGATGTTCCAGGAAGACTGTTTTTTGGTTTTTTTTTTTTTTTAGATATAAATCATCTATAGATTCATATTTAAATTTATAGAATATAGCGAAAGACCTTTTGATAACGGTGAGGAAAAAAGATGCCCTAATCACACTCATTATGCAATAAATCATGACTATTACAATCAGCTAATATTTATGTGACAATTATTATTTTATTAGTAGTAGTAGTAGTATGAATTCATTTTTGGTGGGAAATCCCTGTACATTCGCCAGTCTGTATGAAGTTTATGGAGCAGTATAATAATGTAATAATGTTCTCTTATTCATTTCTATCCATAATATATTTTTGTATACAGTATATTATGACTAAATAAATTATGACAAATATATTCTCTAAATTGTTTTAATATAGTTTCAACATTTCTGGAAAATTGTGTGCAAACACCATATGCATTGGTCAAACATTTCATCATAGTAGCGATAACGCCGAAAGATTTCAAATGAGGCATCGATCGAGATCCGAAGCATAATAAGAATATTAATCATCAAAAGACCAAAAATTTGTACATCATGGTGTCTTAGATTAGATGTCTGAAGTTGTTTTAGCAGTCATATTTCTCATAGTTAGACATATAGTGTGTGGCTTCTGTCTGCATTGTTAGACAGACACGCTGGTCAAAGCATACAGACTTAACACAAAGCTGCTTGAAAACCACAAGGCCGAGCACACTTAGCTTCAGGCCACACCACAAAAGCCCGCTGTTCGCCTCTTCTGTAAGCGGCACGCACCCAAAATGTTTAGAAAATAGCAGCAACATCCAAAACACACAGTCAGCCCTGCTGCTGAAATATATCTCAATTTCCTTCATCCTTTTTTGTACGTAACGAATTAGCAATTAAGTGAGCCACTGATGCCATGTGGTGCCTTGTGCACACTTCCCTTTTATATAGAGTCTAATCTCAGCCGGTGATGTTTTACGAATGGAGAACAGGAAATGTCTGCTGTTAGTGTTGCGTGTCACGCTACACACTCCCCTTCATCGGGTGACTGTTGTTCCTGGGGTCGCCACGGCCGCGTCAGGTTTAATGGAGCTGTCAGGAGAAGGTAAGGTGTGTTGCCAGTCAGTTTCCAAATAATTACCCTTTCCAACAGAGGGCTGATTGTGCTTCAGCTGTGTGGTCCTAACACTGGGCACAGCCTCTAGCCAAAATGTGCAGCTATGATACAGGTTGAGACCTGTACAATGGGACTCTTCAGTGATTACTGGTAATATGACTGTGTCCTATGTTTGGTGATTTTTTTTTCTTTCCTTAGAGTCACAATGAAAGGGAGCTTTTGCTTTTAAAGCACAAACCATAGAGTTTGGAATGCTCGCTTAAACAGCCTCGCTTCCTGTACCAGGCTTCCAGGAACACACACACATACACACACACACACACACACACACACACACACACATACACACACACACACACACAGATCACATAACCCTGCACTAACCCCTACACACTCGGCTGTCCATTAGCGTTAGTCTTTCTACTTCAGAGGCTGTGAATGTGTGTGGTGTAGGACAGACATAAATCTCAACACCTCACTCAGGATATGTATCACTGGCGGCTTTTCTTGGGAAACAGGCAGGACGGAAGAGGCCACTCAGTGCTGGATTACAGAGGAGACATTACTGATTATTGCTTTCCTACATTCCCATGGTCTTCTTCCAGATCAAAAGCGCTGACTGCACTGATTCATCCCTCTGTATAGACTGGATTCTTCTAAATCCGCAAACAACGCTGACTCAATGTAACATCAAAGCACACTATGATGTTAGGAACACCTTGGGAAAGGTCAGTCTGGTGTGTGTGTAGTCCAGCGAGCGAAGGTTACGGGGGCTGACTTTAATTTGTAACTTGATATGAAACAGTTTGATCACAAATCATATGATTTGAGTCACAAGAGTTGCTATGAATTGAATGAATGAATGAATAAAAATTTTCGTCAAAAAAAAGGAAAAAAAAAGAAATCAATAGTGTGTCGTCTATAATACCTTACTAATGAGCAATTACAGTGAGCTCTGAAAGGCTCTGAAAGATTTCATGTTTTAGACACTTTATTTGGGTCATTTTTATTATTATTTTTATTATATTATATTTTAGGGGTTTAGGGGTTTAACCTTCTTAACTATTGATGAAGATGTGTTTCATCATTCATAAATTCATTCCTTCATTCAATTCTAAGTTTTTTTTTTTTAAGGAATTCAAATCAGAATGAATTTAGAAGTAAGAAATAAGTAGTCACTTAAAAATAATGTGACTTGGCAAAACTGCTTGGTTTACAGAGAAAACAAACCAAAGCAGTTATAGAGTTAGTGTGTGTTTTTGATATACATACATGTAAGCTACACTATATGAATGATGTTATGGTTAGTCAAAGTAGTTCAGAATGACAGGACAGGACAGATCAAGCTAAATGTCCCTGTTGTCTTGATCATCAGGTATAGTGGAGATGTGACCAGTGCAGGTGAAGATGACTGGCTGATGGGATTGATGGAAACATTTACATTTATGGCATTTACATGTGGTCTTTGAGGACAACAATCTCCAAATCAATACACAATTGTCTGACTGTATATGACTGTAAAAAGGACATTATTCATAATAACACTCTAAGGTATTGATAATAAATTAAAATCTCACCCTCCAGTGTCACCCAAATGAGGATGAGGTTCCCATTTGAGTCTGGTTCCTCTCAAGGTTTCTTTGTTTCCTCACCACAGTCACCTCAGGCCTGTTCATTGGGGATAAATACAAACACATCTGAATATGTCTAATATTAATCTGGAACCTTTTGTAATATGTTTCGTCAGTTCTGTAAAGCTGCTTTGAAACAATGTCCATCATGAAAAAGCATAATACAAATAAAATTTAAACGAATTGAATTGAACTGACTTTTTATTATTAAGGGGGGAACGGTGGCTTAGTGGTTAGCACATTCGCCTCACACCTCCAGGGTCGGGGTTCGATTCCCACCTCCACCTTGTGTGTGTGGAGTTTGCGTGTTCTCCCCGTGCCTTGGGGGTTTCCTCCGGGTACTCCGGTTTCCTCCCCCGGTCCAAAGACATGCATGGTAGGTTGATTGGCATCTCTGGAAAATTGCCCCTAGTGTGTGATTGCGTGAGTGAATGAGTGTGTGTGTGTGCCCTGTAATGGGTTGGCACTCCATCCAGGGTGTATCCTGCCTTGATGCCCGATGATGCCTGAGATAGGCACAGGCTCCCCATGACCCGAGGTAGTTCGGATAAGCGGTAGAAAATGAGTGAATGAATGAATGAATGACTTTTTATTAGATGGCCTTAACTAGAGCTACTTACAGAAGTGTTTTTTCAGAAGTTTCAGAATAAGAACACAATAGTCTAAAAACTCTGTTAGGAGGAAATACAGCAAGAAGAGCACACAGATTTTTAAAAGTATTTCAGAAAGAATTATTTTCATTGAATCTGCTGTTTGGACATTTAGGGGAAGTTTGTTCTACCTGGCAGGTGCCAGTGCAGAGAAGAGTCTTGATGTTTGGCCTACCTTGTACCCTGAGAGATGATGGGACAGGTCAAGCAGTGATGGATAATCTGTCAGAGCATGGTGAAGTGTAGGGAGTGATAATATATCTGGTGGTGATAGACCATTAAAAACAGCAGGAACTGACCTGATTCTCAGTCTGTGCTTTCATTAGCTTGGGGATGTGAGCCAGATGTCAAACTAACAGACACTCTTCCTTTCTCCATAAATGCCCCCATGCTTGAGTTTTGGTCTACCATTCAATCCTCTGTGATATCCACTGATATGGACCTTCTGGGATCCATTGAAGTATCTAAAAAAAGTGATGAAACACATTGTGCTGGTAGGATAAAAAAAGGTCTGAGTCAGATAGATACTGATATCAGTCTTTTGTGGCCAAGTTGATTGTTTAGCCTGGAGATACGGACAGATCTGTGATAAAGTCTACAGCTGTATTGGCATTGCAGGCCTGGAACAGGAGTTTGGCAGCAAGAAAACTGTGGTAATATAGTATCATTTGTGGTGGGTACAGATGTATCTGGTTATGTTTAGCTTGGTGTGATTTGTTTAGCTGTTTTGAGGCATTCAAGTTTCTTGTGGTCTCTGCAGAAGACGGTCTTCATATCCCTCAAGCGAATGTCGACACTCCTCCAGTGTGTTTCACTGCTAGCAGTTCCCTGTATCTGTCATCAGTTTTCTTTTCTGTGGTGTAGAATTATTTGCAAAATATGCAATGGGGTGCATCTTCTACAACAGTAAGCATTGTAAAAGCTTTAATTTGTTTTACTCTAGCTTGCTTAGAAACGACTTTAGAAGTCATGAAATCGCTCTTTATCTAATCACTTTCAACCAGGGTAAGAAGAAGAGCAGCAGAAGACTAGATCGGGTTTTTACTCCTGTCAGCCAGCTGAAGATGAGAAAAGTTCAAGTCATGCTTTTTTTAAGGAAAAGATGAACATCTTTTACCTGGGTTAAATCTCAACTTGTATATATGGATGTTTTTCTGTGCTCCAATTCCTCCCGATTGGCCAATCGATCACTGCATGAATGTGCAGGGCTACAGGCGTTCCTAATAAATTGGATGGTATTAATACAGCGAATCTGGTAACAATTACACTGACAAGTTTAAAGAACGACAAGGGTGAGCACTATGTGCTGGTAAAATAGGCCAATTGTAATTGCAGGCTTTATCCATGGGAGGGCAGTGTACTAGGGCCAGCTTGGAGATGTCCTTCCTGACTTTTCACTGGGATTTGTAGAGTCAAAACTCCAACAAGAATGAGAATGCCATCCAACTTCTGGGAATTCGATCTGTGCTGGACTCTGGGCATCACTGAGTGTGATGATCTATACTGTAGGTCCGTTCCCTGTTTTTCTTTTTTTTTTGTCATGTTTTTTTTAAATCATGTTTGAAGTAATTATTTATATGATCAGGGTTAGTTGCTTTGACAGAACTTGGAGGCAGCACTCTCTTCAAACGACAATCAAAACTAATTCTTGCAGACCACAGAGATGAAAGCCAACAACAAAAATCACAGTTTAGATGTAATCATTTAACACAGAGGTACTTTCCAGTGTGTAGACACAGCAGCTTTTCTGTGTGATAGCTTCTTAACTCCTTTAAATTGTATGCAAGGTGGGCAGCCGTAAGATTGCACGGCTTTAATAAGTTCCATATTTTTAAACCTAGCTCAGCAGGACATGATGTGTGGGGTGTGGAGTGTGTGGAGTGAAAAACCTGACGTACCCACATCCCTCCTCGTCCAATCACAGCTCGCGCTCTACTCGGCTAGGCTCAGCTGGGGGGAGACCCCTTATAGAGCAAGAGGAAAACTGGCAGACTTCAGTAGGCTCTAAATTTTTACCAGCCATTTGCCACATATCATTCCGAGTGCTAGAGCTCAGGATTAAATGTGCTAAGCTCTTTGAGGTGTGTGTTTTAAGTTTGAAGAAAGATGTTTTGGGCTTCTTGTGTGTGGTAAATCAGAGCTCATTTTTTTTCGTGGTTGTGCATATTTTGGACCACACAAGATAGGTTGAAATACAGTACATTAATTAATTTAAGAGGATAATGACATGTCAATGTGGTGATATTATGATAGAAAAATGTCTACTATGAGATTCTATTCTGAGGTAAAATTCTGGCAAGACTCGTTAATCTCATTATTATAAGTGTGAATGCATCAAGAAATACTGGAAACTAGGCAAAAAACTGACCTTTATATCTCTCATTGTGACATTATTATATATAAAACTGAACCCTGTTTCTAGACAGATTAAAATCATTTTAAGCTTAAAATCAAACTTGCTGTTAGAATATAACAAAGCTTAATAATGATCTTTTCTTTGTTTTAAGATCTAACAAAGAGAAACTTTCTCATGTTTTATCTATATTAAAAAAAATCAGCTCCATTTATAGTACACGATGAATTCATCATTAGTTATATTGTTATATCATTAGTTATTACACGCTCTTCTCTCAGATCAACTATGTAAGAACGCAGCACCAGTCTTATAGCCTTTGGCTGTTGTTTTTGTTTTTTTTTATTCATGCCTATGTAGATCCATGACTTCACACTTTTGGCTCCATTATGTGTTGTCTCTCTGTTCCCTTCCCTACACACATATACAAACACACACACACACACATACATGGTGGATGTGAATCAAGCTAAATACAAATCACTTTTAGGTCCAGGAGCATCTCTGATCCGTTCTCTGACATTTAACTAGCTGCCTCTGATCAGGCTGTAGACTTTACACGGCTTCAGGTTTTATACACTGAGCAGCAATTTCCTCTTGTAAATATTTTGTGTGTGTGTGTGAGAAAGGGGGGGTTAGAGAGACATTGCACATAAAAGAGCCTAAGGCTGTGCTTTAATTAGGATAGTGTGGGAAAGATGCTAGCTTTCATGTGGTACACGTATTAATCCAGATATGTCTTGGAACACATTCACGAGTGAATAACGTGTGTACGCTAGCAGTCTTGCTCGACTTTATGAGAATTATTTCCTGTTGTAATTAGGGAATATGATGTTTACTTTGGATAGATACAACACAATTCCTGTGCTTTGAGCCAATATACAAATTACAGTATTATAGTCTGTGGTGAGAATTTAATTATAGTCACAACACTGAATTTGTTTGAAAACACAGCACCAATAACGTGAGTGTTGCTAACAAGAGGTCTTAAAAATCAGACAAATATTTAGACAAAAATATCTTAGTAAAACTTGTATAAACCCAGGTGGTGGAGGACTTTTGGTTTTATGGATTACAGATCCATTTTTATAAGTATTTTTGCTAGTTATAAGCATCCATTTATCCACAAGGTGCCAACTCATCATAAAGACGCCAGAAAGATTTGAGGTTCCTTTGGATTGGGGAGGAAACCGGAGTATGTTATAGACACCCCTGAAACAAAGGGAACATATGCAAAGCAATATATCCAAGAGAGGACAATCCAGACTGTGCCACAATAAAGATCACATTTTTGTACTTTACTAATATATATATATATATATATATATATATATAACTTTCTATATCATCATTCTGATTATACACAGATCTAATCATTGTAGTCACTGTATTCAGAATTTTCCAGCATATTTTCCCTACATGCCTCATATGTTCTGTTTTATTTTATTATCCCTGATTTGTATTTAATTTTTAATCTGTGTTAATTGGCTATATTTTTTAATATCAAGCTCAGTCTTAAAAAAGAATTTCACTGCATGTAGTAATTTGTTTGGTGTATGTGACTCAGTGTTCACTCATAGGCTCTTACATGGGTTCATAGCCTAACTGATGGTAAACAAAAGCTCACAACACTTCGGTAGAAGATGCCACTGCAATGTCCTAAAAGGTCTCTCTCTCTCTCTCTCTCTCTCTCTCTCTCTCTCTCTCTCTCTCTCTCTCTCTCTCTCTCTCGCTTTCTCTCTACTAGGAAGTTTTTGTCTCTGAATCCAGCGAAAGCACTGAACAGAAAAGCTGAAGCTTCACTTCCGATTTGCCACCCGCTGTAAATGATGAATTACAGAGAGTGAGAGGGAGAGGACTGGGACTGGCCACAAGGTTCTCCACCGCAGACCAAAATGACAGAGGTCATAACATGCCTCCATGTCAGGAAATAAGACTTATGGTTTGGTCTGCCAGTATTGCTTTATAAACACAGTGTGCAGGGACTCACTCACTCACGGTTACGCTCCTCATAAAATCAGAAGTAAATTTGGAAAGGTTTGGTTTGCTCGAGCGCTCTTTTTAGAGCACATCTCTCCGAATAGAAACCTAACTGTTGAATGTTGACAGGAGAATGGAGTTGACAGAACCAACCTTTAGCACTGACGTTTGTCTCCAGGCTGGTTGATGACGAATCAGAAGATAAAGGCAATCTTAGCCAGTACGGAGGAACTCCACCACAACCGCTGGCACTGTGAGTCAACTCGGCCTGGTATTCACGGCCTCAAAAATAGCAGCACAACGACTTAAATAACATCACAGCTACTGATGGCCATGAGACTCCTAAAAAAAGCCATGTAGCTTTTCTGACGTCAGATGCCTGTGGTTATGAAGCAGGTTTAACGTCACTTTTGCTCTCTAGACAGCTGAAAAACAACCAGTCATCTTCACTCTGTGTCTCAGTGATAAGGGTGTGTCACATTAGACATTTCCACAAATCTCTTGGATGTTTGCCTGTAGCATGAACTCGTCAAAAGGCAACACATTGAACTATGTATCATGTATACACAGTGTCTACAAAGTCTCACAGTAAGAGAAAGGTTATCTATATGTACAGTATCTTACAAAAGTAAATACACCCCTCACATTTTTGTAAATATTTTATTATATCTTTTCATGTGACAACACTGAAGAACTGACACTTTGCTACGATGTAAAGTAGTGAGTGTACAGTTTGTATAACAGTGTAAATGTGCTTTTACCTCAACATAATAACTCAACACACAGCCAGTAACGTCTAAACCGCTGGCCACAAAAGTGAGTACACCTCTAAGTGAAAATGTCCAAATTGGGCCCAATTAGCCATTTTCTCTCCTCGGTGTCATGTGACGTGTTACAAGGTCTAAGGTGTGAGTGTGGAGCAGGTGTGTTAGATTTGGTGTTATCACTTTCACTCTCTCATACTGGTCACTGGAAGTTCATCTGTAGGATCTGAAAAAAAAGAATTGTTGCTCTACATAAAGATGGTGTAGGCTATAAGAAGATTAGCAAGACACTGAAACTTAGCTGCAGCACAGTGGCCAAGATCATACAGCGGTTTAAGAGGACAGGTTCCACTCAGAACAGGCCTCATCATGGTCGACCTACTGTAAGAAGTTGAGTGCATGTGGTCAGCGTATCCAGAGGTTGTGTTTGGGAAACAGACGTATGAATGCTGCCAGAGGTTGAAGGGTTGGGTGTTCAGCCTGTCAGTGCTCAGATCAAACGCCGCTCACTGCATCAAATTGGTCTGCATTGCTGTTGTCCCAGAAGGAAGCCTTGTTTAAAGATGATGCACAAGAAAGCACACAAACAGTTTGCTGAAGACAAGCAGACTAAGGAAATGGATTACCTACCGGAACCATGTCCTGTGGTCTGATGATACCAAGATAAACGTATTTGGTTCAGATGGTGTCAAGCGTGTGGGGCAGCAACCAGGTGAGGAGTAAAAAGACAAGTGTGTCTTGCCTACAGTCAAGCATGGAGGTGGAAGTGTCATGGTCTGGGGCTGCATGAGTGCTGCTGGCACTGGGAAGCTACAGTTCATTGAAGGAACCATGAATGCCAACATGTACTGTGACATACTGAAGCAGAGCATGATCCCCTCCCTTCAGAGACCGGGCTGCAGGGCAGTATTCCAACATGATAACAACCCCAAACACACCGCCAAGATGACCACTGCCTTGCTAAAGAAGCTGAGGATAAAGGTGATGGACTGGCTAAGCATGTCTCCAGACCTAATCCCTATTGAGCATCTGTTGGGCATCCTTGGAAGAGGCGTGGAAGAAGACTCCAGTGGCAACCTGTGATGCTCTGGTGCACTCCATGCCCAAGAGGGTTATAGCAGTGCTGGAAAATAATGGTGGCCACACAAATAATGGTGGCCCAATTTGGACATTTTCACTTAGGGGTGTACTCACTTTTGTGGCCAGAGGTTCAGACATTGGTTGTGGTTGTGTGTTGAGTTATATTGAGGGGACAGCAAATTTACACTGTTATACAAGCTGTACACTCATTATTTTACATTGTGTCATTTCTTCAGTGTTGTCACATGAAAAGATATAATAAAATATTTACAAAAATGTGAAGGGTGAACTTACTTCTGTGAGATACTGTATGTGTGTAATCCAATGCCATCTATGAGAATATACTGTATACTATACAAATAGTACTGTTTAGAGAAGAGGTTTGTTTCAGTTCCACTATTGAAAAAGTAAACAGTATTTTAATTACAAATTGTTAGGACCCTGAGAATACAAACCTTTTAACAAGTTCTTTTTAGCTTTTGGCATCAGAATTTGCTTCTGTTTTTATACTGACTTCAATGTTGGATGATTTGAATCCAAAGATCTCATACCTCATACAGACTCGTATCTGAATATTAATATCACAAATATTTTCCTCATCGATTTTTATGCTGTGACATTGAGAACAAACCCAACTCATTTCATCACTCAGTTTTACAAACAGTGGAAATGTAATAATACACATGCAAATAGATATATTGTTATTTAGTTCATTTAAAATTTCAAAAGTTTAAATTGGCTTCTTTCCCCTTTTAAATAAGGGCCTTTTTACACCTGGTCATTTCATGTGTTTTCTCTGATCCTATAGCTATCTGATTTGTTAAAACTGTTCCATTTACATTAGGCCACATAAATGCGTCTTGGCGAATCGGATATCGATCCGATCTTTCTACTCCTGCCTAAAATGCAAAAAATTTTTACCTCATTTCCGGGGTAATTGAAATGGAACACACTTTGGTGTATGCGGTTGCTACAAAAAACAGCATTTACTGTTTGCTGCATTTTCGCTGGCAGCAGCAGTGCATTTTAAGACCCAACGAGACACCTGGGTGAATGATTGGAGCCAGCGCTGGTGGGAAAACATGTTTGCGATGCACGACTCGCGAGTCACCTGCGAGTGACGTACTTCCGTTTGGGAGGAGTATAGCACTTACGTATGTGGCTTGAAAAACCACATGCATTTACACCTGTCCAAGTTTCATCTGAAATGCGTCCCAGACCACCTCCTGAAGTGGTTTGAGCGATCGGATTTATATCCGTCTCGAAACCGTTTCGGAGGGCATTTACACCTGGTCTTTTTACCATCGGATAGCTATCGGATCACAGAAAACGAATGAAGTGACCAGGTGTAAAAATCCCCTAAGTTTTTATAGAAGTGTTCTATTTTAATCATTTAAATGTTAACACCACTGAGTACCAGTACTTGATTTAATGGATAAGATGTGCACAGAGGTGTTTATATACGGTATGTCGGATGCAGTAACACTTTATTCGAGAGGTCAGAGAGAACCGAATGCATGAGCAAATACTGAAAGCTAAAAAAAGTTTCTTTAGTAAATGTTTTATAGTTCTAAAATTTATAGTGAATTTATAGTGAAAACAAAGAAATATTCAATATCCTCTCTTTTTTCCTTCCTGGAGCTTTGGAAGTGACTATATCTAAAAAAGGTTAAAGAAATATCTTTAAACCAATACCATCACCACATCAATGATTTTCTTTGTTAAATAACAAAAATGTTTGTATTAGATTATATGGAGTGTATGCCATACAAGACCCCGTATATGAGCTGTCATTAGAGTAACTACCGTCTGAGTTGTGCTGTTATACGCAAACTACCCAAACCTTCAGTACAGAAATGTTACTTATTTAACCATAATTATGTCTTATTAAGCAATGCACATAAACATCACTCATTTATACCCCACGTTTATGAAGGCATATTTTTTAGAGTCAGGGCAAATTTGAAATATACACACAGAAATACATTTATCAGCTGAGATGTTGTACTGTACACGGCTACGTCAATTTTGAAGCCGTCATCACTTTGGTTTGGTCGGCAAGCTCAGACTTCACGCTCTCCGGAAATATCTGGTTAGGTACCCTCAGCGACCATAATAAGAACCTCAGCTTTGGAGCGGTTTCAAGAGGAACGTGTACATGAGGTTAAAATCCCAGATGTCATCTTATAAAATTGATTGTGATTGCTCACAAGGGTCATAATGGACGCATTAATATTTCAACAATAATTAGCATATAATATATTGCTAAATAGAAATTCATACTTCACTTAGAAGTTCTCCACAATGTAAGGTAAGCATCTGCGGCAAACTGCTTACTAGTTTCGCCGTTCCATCAGTCTTAGGAGTATTAATAGTTTTTAATGATGTCTAAGCTGATAATCTATAAGATAATAATCATTTAGAAAATATCAGTGCATGCTTCATCTAAATCCATGGTCTCCACAGTCTGGAATTTTCAATGAATTTTTACTGCTATAACAAACTAATATAGCTGAATGAATTGCAACGCATCAACCGTGAGCCATGAAAAGATATCCAGATCACTTACGTGCCAAATAGAACCTGAAAATATCATATTCCAGTCTTTTAGCCAGCTCTGTAAGAAATAAATGAAACATAATAACATTTATAGTTCCAAACTAAAGCTTGAAAATGTCAGTCCAATGTCACAAGAAGCATAACTATTGGCACAGATGGATGATATCATACATCAAAGAATTTATGAGCCAAAAAATGTGGACTTTAACAGAGGTCCAGGGACCTCATCTATCATCACTGCACAGAGAGTGTTCTACTTTTTTTTTTCTTGTGCATAAAACCCGAATTCTCTTAGCATTATAAATACCAACTGTTTGAAGCCACCATGCCACTGTATGGTTCGAATACAAACTCACCCATAAATAACCACAAATGATATAAAAATAATGTGGAAAAATATTTTATTAAAAATGGGAACCAATTTTTTGTTAATGTCATCAGGAAACACTCAAGCTAAAAAAAAAGAAACTTTTTTCACATTATTATTTAATGCCAACCAACAAAGCCATAAATGCCATGCTGTGTGTAACCCTTAGGATAAATATGACAGATAATTAATTAAGTTAAACCCAGTGATAAGAATGCAGCCAAGCTACTTACATCAGGAAAATTAATAAACTAAACGGCTTCACAACTTAGTGAGCGTCACTAAACGGCTACCAATTTAATCTTACAGGAGGATGAAAAATGTCACATGAACTGAATTATTTTATCTGCCTTCTTGCCCAGTGTTCCCTCTTTCTCCATCTTCTTCTTCTTCTTTCGGCTTTTCCCTTCAGGGGTCGCCACAGCGAATCATCTCTCTCCACCTATCCCTATCTTCTGCATTCTCAACACTTGCACCCACTAGCTTCATATCCTCATTAATTACATCCATATACCTCCTCTTTGGCCTTTCTTTTTGCCTCCTGTCTGGCAGCTCCATGTCCAACATTCTCCTTCCAATATACTCACTCTCCCTCCTCTGAACATGTCCAAACCATCTTAATCTCTAAATTGACATTATCTCCAAACCACATATGAATTTCTCACACTAGATTTCTGCACTAAATATCTGTTAAGTACTATGTATATATTATATATATAATTAAAAAATGGAGTTTGCTCCTGTTTTTATTGTGTCCATATTGATCATTGAATGTCTTTGTCATGTCTCACTCCACAGTGGCGGTTAATATGAAGCTCGTATAAAAAGTAGACACTCAGGAATTTGGAATGTTTTATAAGTATTTCTGTTTTTCCCTAGAATACTGGGGGCAATATATTCATCGAAAAGTTCCAGTAAAAGAAGAAATCTATAAGATTCTCCAAGTATTTCTTCATCAACCACTAAGAGTCCTGACTCATTTTAGATCAGATTCACAGCCAGAACATAACATCCTATACAGTACATCCATTCCCATTCTGCCAGCAGACTGAACTCCAGTGTCCTGACAAAAAGGGTTAAACCTATTTACAGACTTTTTTCTCATTGCAAGCTTGACTCTTATTCAGTTTATTCTACTTTGCTTCATTCTAGAGATACACTTATATTTGGTTTGCTGTAATCTTGTAATAGATAATACAAAATAGATCTGATTAAATTCAAGATATTTTCACTTAGATTGACTAAGATAGACTCCACTGATTCAAAAACTGCCAAAAGCTTGAGGCTTGTACCAAAACTGTCAAGCGTGAGGCTTGAGATAAGATTCAACATCTAAACACTGCAGCAAGGCAAATGAGATTACTAGTAAGCGCCTCTCAGTGTGAGAGGCTCATGCCAAAAATCAACATCACACATGCACATACACACAGAGTTTCAGCTATATTTAGCCTAATTTTGAATATTTTATACACTGGTGTGTAATCATCATCGAAAGAGAAATCTATTAAATAGGATCAAAATCAGGCTAATACTGTATATATAATAAAAACGTTTATTTTGATCTTGAAATGGCTGTAGAGTAACTCATCCAGGGAGAGGCTGGGTAACTCTATCATTCCAATAAGCAGTGATTTTTTGCCCTTACAGCATCGAATGTTTGGACAGACAAAGAGCCAAACGATCTTCTGCCATGTGTTTACAATCTAAATTGTGGGATGTTGCAGGAAAAAAACCCAGCCCAAGTTGTGGCAGTGATCAGCTCTGGAATTCCCCATTACACTTTCCCACTACAACACAACTACAGTGTGTCTTATTTTAGGGCCTTATTAACTATCTACATAGCAACGTAGCAACAAACTTTTGCATTAGAATACAGTCGCGATTGTTTGGGTGGTGACCCGGTTTGAAATGTCAAGCTATCAACATCCAAATGAATCCAAAGCCAGAAAACACACAACATTACTGTACATACATGCTGTCTGATTAGGTTTCACCATAAGGTGGCATTAGCAGGTTTTTTGATTCTTCTTGACATTAATTCAATTATGGAAGAAAAAAAATCAATATTACTTAGAACAAAATATGCCAAAAAGGAGTCTGTCAACATATGGAAATAATACTTGAAAAGAAATAATTAAAACAAGACAAGTTTGGATTTGGAACAGAAGAAATAGGGACACGGGATAGTTCTAGAGCCGAATGGAGTTTTGCAGGTTCGCAGCATGCCCATGTGGGTTTTCTGGCAGGTTCTTCTCTTTCCTCCTACTGTCCAAATGCAGGTAGGTGGACTGGCTTTTTTAAATTGTCCTGAAGTGAATGAACGTGCGCATGTGAACGTATGATCCAATGAAACTCCTGTACATTTTCCTGCCTAGTATCCAGCATAGTTGGGATTAGCACTGGATTCCTTGACTCAACGACTTCTATAAAGAAACAAATAAGATTTCTGCAAATAAATGACATCCTGTGACAAGATGACAGCCAGGGATAATATCTTGAATCTAGTCTGATTTAATATTATTTCTTATTATATAAACCAAATAGAAAATTGTCAAGCCTATTTGAAGTAGGTATATGTTATTATTAATTACAAAGACAAAAAGCTATCACTCCTCGCACTGCACCTCACACCCTCAGAGCTACCAGCACTGCTCGACTGGTCCCACCATTTCTCAGGGTAAGAGGTAAGTATACAACAAGACTCTTTTCTGTTCTGACACCGAGGTGGTGGAATGAACCTCCCCTAGGGGTCCGGACACCTAAGTCATTGGCTATCTTCAAATGGCGGTCGAAGACCTATTTCTTCGTAAAATAATTGAACAAGCATTTTCTCCCCTGTTTGTTTTATGCGTATATTTTAAAAAACTAAAAAAAAGCAAAAAAACAGTGTTTTAGGCTCATGGCATCTTAAGTCTGTAACCTAGTGAACCAGAGTTAATGTATTAAATGATAGAACCCAGTTCTCTTATAATCCCACCACAATGGTGTTGAGGTCTGGACTTTCACTTGACCATTCCAACACCTTTTTTCTTTCTTCTTAAGCTATTCATATGTTGATTTACTGGTGAGCCAAAGAGGAGGGTGTACTTTCTTTTTCTCATGAATGTATCCTGCCTTTACTGTTCTGTAAGCTGTACTCAGCAAGCAAAACATCAGTGAATACAAATCAGAATCACAATTTTTATGGGGATTTTGACAGACGCCTTTCTGTCACCTGGGAAATCGAACTTAATTAAAACCCATTGAAGAAAGATTTCAGCATAAGCATGGTTTTACTGGGTTTTACCGCTTGCACTGAGTAATGCCACCTTTCTTTCTGATTTTATGCAATGCAATAGGAAAATAAAGTGTCCTCTGGGTCACATCCTTCAGAGCTAAGCAGTTAGCTCGCTGCCATGCTCATTAAGATGCTTGATGATGTAGAATAAACTATTCATTTTAGAAGAAATGATGGTTGGCTTTAATTTTCTTTGGCTTGTTGTTAATGTTAAATAACCCCACGGTTTTACAGATATAATGCAACAGAGGTTTGAAACAGTGTTTATTACTATATCTATGCACATGGCTGAAAGAAATACACTTATACGGTCAAAATTATGTAGACATCTGACTGACCATCACACTGTTCTAACAATTTTTGGCGCACACAGACTCAGATACTGTTTAAGCATGACAACGCCCCTGTGCACAAAGCACAGACATCCATTAAGACATGCTGTGGAGATTAAGGTTCCTGAACAGAGCCCTGACCTCAAGACTTCTTTGAAGTGAACTGGAAATAGTGACAGCACCCCAGACCTCCACACCCAACATCAGTGCCTGATCTCAGTCATGCTCTTGTAGCTGAACAGGGACAAATCCCAATTGAAATCTCAGTGCAGACATTGACATTAACATTGCAAAAATTATTTCAGAGGTCAGCTCTAGCCCTATTCTGACTTATTACATATCAGAGTGACATCATCAATGCACTTGTTTTTGAATGAAAACTATTTTTCTTTATATCTATTCTTGTTATGAAGAAGGAGCAATTTAGGCCTCAGTTTCTCCAGATTAGAATCCAGTTTATGGTGATTTTCCATACCAGGGCAGATGCTGGTAGTATTTTTAGCACCTTGAAACTTCTCAATCAACAGTTAATCAGCTCCCAGCTGGTGGCTATTCAAGCAAACCTGTTACCTACATTTTTGACAATGCAGAACGGCAAAGTTCAGTTTAATCACCTCACAGCCCGCCTGCTGGTGTCCATCTGGAATCAGTTCTTGTTCAACACTTAATCTTATCTGCTATGCTGATGACACACTCCCCCTTCTCCAACAGATTCTTTCCTTGTAGATCATCTTTCTTGTATCTCTTCCATGACAAAGATTTATTATTTCAATACTCAAATCAGAACTGATAGACCTTCAGGTGAAGATCTCCCTTCTGCTGGAGCCATCAATCACCACTGACATCAGCACAATCCCTCCAAAAGAATCCTGAAATGATTTTACATGGCTGGAATAACTCTGAGCATATTTCCTTAGTGAAATCCTTTAGACATAACTATAAGATAGTATAACATAATATAGAATCTGCTCATCTCCTTATACAAACCCTACTTATATCTAGACATTGACCGATGGTAATCTTTTTGGAATTTGCCATATTGCCTGTCTACTGAAGGGCTTCTAGGGACCACTTTTGCTACAACTTTTTGATAGTGTTGTACCTTGTCACTCTGCACAACAGCTTCCTACAAGGAAGATGAATGTACTGGGCCAGTAGAGGTCCAGATCCCTTCTCAGAAGCATCCATTTGCACCAGGAACCTGTGTCAGAAATTAAGACTCTGTAAGTAAGACAGCGCTGAAGCACATTATCTCTTTCAGTGTATCGAGGGCTGTCTCACAGTTCTCAGTCCATACAATAAGGTTCTTTGATGCATGTCTCAGAATGATAGTGTCAACATGGTTCGTAGCCTCCTAATGTTCTCTCAAGTGACAGATCCCCAACCCTCATTCAAATGAAATGAACTCGACTGGCTTTATGTTGCAACATCAATCGTACTTAAAACCCGTGCACATTGTTTAGCAGGGATAAAACTGTTCTGCCTGAAACACTGCAGCAAGGCAAATGATCAAACAGACTTATTCAAATCTACAGTATACAGCTGCATGCCAACTCAGGGCAACTGGATTGTCCTCCTTTAAGGTCAAGTCCCTGCTGCTTCAGTGTTACTGTGTGAAACTCATTATTTCTAATTCCTTCCTGACTTTATGATCTTCTGCAAAGACTATTTTTCTTTAGACATTATCTAGGATGACCCTTAATTTTCTCTGCATTCATATTGAAATGTTTGCCCTTTGTATTATGGTAACAGGGACATGGTTGGTTAGTATGCTTGCCTTGCACCTCCAGGGTTGAGGGTTTGAGTCCCACCTCCCTGTGAGCACAGAGTTTGCATATTCCTCCAGTGCTTAAAATGAGCATTTTAAGAATTTTACGAAATGATTATAATATTATTAGCATTGTTGGTTTTAAAATTCATGAGTAATTAACAGACAGAGAATGGTCAACCTTTTTACTAATTTTGTAAGTCGATCATCTAGTATCAATTATATATACTGTATATATGAATCTGATACATATAGATAGCACAGAGGTTTGGATAATAAGTCAGTATAGTTTTGTCAACATACTAATCTAATATATGTTATTAATTCTTTACAATTTATAGTTTATTATAGTGAATATTTGCTACTAAAGAACTACTATCGTAAGACTTAATACACTTCATTATTACTGCTAACTTACTAAGTAGTTAAGCATTAATTAAGGACCCATATTGTAATGTGTTTCTTGTTTATTATAATTATTTTCATTATTATTGTAGTAAACTTTTGTTTAATGATCTGTCACCTGTACTGTTTTACACTGGGAGCTTTGCATCACTGTTGCATCAACAAAGCACTTAATCCTCAACCGCTCCGTATGATAAATGAGGTTAAATATAAATTACACTGGGTAAGGGTGTCTGCCAAATGCAATAAATGTATGCAAAGGTATGCAATTAAACAAAAAGTTATAAAGGAACTCTCAGGATTTTTTTCTGCAATAGGAAAAGGCTTTTGGATGAAGACTAAATAAAAAAAGGCAGACAATAAAAAGGGTCTACACCCCACAATACTTCTGACTTCTGACTGAATACTTATGTGTGGATAACAAGACATTTGTGAGTGAAAAAGCACTTCTGGCTAGGAGTACTTTTCCTGTGTTTTCACTCTGCATCAGAAAGTCCAACAACTCTGAGCAACTGGCATGGATATGTGTTTGCAGAATCTGTGGGAGCTGAGTCTGTCTTGCTGCCGGCACACAGTTATCTGTCAAAATGATTCCACTTGGGTTTCTGCTTTAACGGATGCCTACTTCTCTGCCACCATGAAGTGGCGCTATGTTCAGTTCCAAATTTAGTATGAATGTGTTATTTATTCCCTCTTTTCCCAGTTTTTCTTTTTTTCAATTTAGTGGGTGTGGATATTTTTCTTTTCTCCATGAGCCATCTTCTTTTGCAAGGTTTGAGAAACTTAAGCCACTGCGAAACGCCTACCGTCGAGCCAATGGTTGAAGGGAACTTGGCTGCTTGGAACTTGGAGCACATGGATTTGCACTCATAGCAATGAATAAATCAATAAGGAGTGGGGTTTCCGTCTAAATAGAGAGGGTATCAATAGTGCACACCACACACACATTCTCTCTCTCTCTCTCTCTCTCTCTCTCTCTCTCTCTCTCTATCTATCTATGTATGGATCTAGCTACAGTATTTACACAATACTTGTACAGCCACAACAAACAGGTACAGGAAATTTGCAGAGTATTTTCTGAGGCCATTAAAACTTAAATGGTTATCGAATCGCCTTCAGACACTCCCTCTCTGATTGGCAGAGTGCCATGCAAATTCTAAGGTTTACACAGCTCTTCTGAAGCAGTGGCCCCTTTTTTATATGGAATCTTTAACAACCTCTGTCTTTCCTTCCTCCTGCTGCTTCGGAAGAAGCGATGGACAGGAACAGTTGAAATGACATCCTGAAATACAGGTGCTGTTTAAAAGATGCCTGCAGGTGAATACACTCATAAAAGCTCAAAAGGATTCAAGCATTTATTCTTAAATGGAAATCAAACAACAGCTGTCATATATATATAAATATGTTCTATTATTTTATATGTGTTAGTGAATCAAAGCAAGCAGCAATGGGAAAATTTGGAAGAAATCTTCCTAGGAAAAAATTGCTTTTGATAGAATTTCTTATGATAGAACCATTATGAGAAATGAGAATCAAACTGATATGAGAATCAAACAAAGTGAAAATCAGACTTTACATGCCATCCAGGATGGTAGAAAATTAAACGTACTAACAACTCAAAAATGTAGCAGTATCATCATTCATTCATTCATCTTCTACCGCTTATCCAAACTACCTCGGGTCACAGGGAGCCTGTGCCTATCTCAGGCGTCATCGGGCATCAAGGCAGGATACACCCTGGACGGAGTGCCAACCCATCGCAGGGCACACACACACTCTCATTCACTCACACAATCACACACTATGGACAATTTTCCAGAGATGCCAATCAACCTACCATGCATGTCTTTGGACCAGGGGAGGAAACCGGAGTACCCTGAGGAAACCCCCGAGGCACGGGGAGAACATGCAAACTCCACACACACACAAGGTGGAGGCGGGAATCGAACCCCCAACCCTGGAGGTGTGAGGCAAACGTGCTAACCACTAAGCCACCGTGCCTCCTATGTAGCAGTATATTGTTCTTAATTTTTTTCAACAGCATTGCTGAAGTAGACATGTCATAGTTTCCATTTTTCTAAGAGTCTTTGATTTGACTTGTTTGTCTGTTTTGCTAAGTTTAAAATGTCTACAGAATAATGCCAAGACACTCTCTTGTGTTCTTGTTTTTAACAGTTCTTAATTCAGTTCAAGCTGCTTCTCATTTAGCTTTACGAGATGAAAAAAAAAAAAGGTTTTCACAAATTTGAAACATGGGGCATTTTCAAAGCAGTTTACCTTGGCCACCAACACAATAAAGTTAATGCTATTTATTTTTACTTTTTTTTCCTTGCATTTAAAAGAAAATATGTCTAAATGATTAACATTTGTATACACAATGATTTTGCAAGACCTCCTCTGTATTAGAGTATGTACTTCACAGGAGTCATTTTTCAGCACCGGCATCTTGATATGATAATCTAGGAAAGATCTCAAGAGTCAAGTCAAGAGATTCAAGAGATAAGAGAAGCTTTTATTGTCATTTCAACCAAATTTAGCTGGTGCAGTGTAACAACGTTCCACCTGGACCATGGTGATAGTCTGTAAAGACACAGAGCTACATAAAACAACACAGTACAATCACTCTGTTCTATGTAAAAGTGTGAACTTGTGCAAACAAGAGACAGTGCATAACAATACAATATAATACAGCAGTGCACAGTGCCAAACAGCATACGGTTCAGAGCATACTGCTGTTAAAACATCAAGAGAGACAAAATGAGAAGGAGAGCAAGAGCGAGAGAGAGAGAGAGAGAGAGAGAGAGAGAGAGAGAGAGAGAGAGAGAGAGAGAGAGAGAGAGAGAGATGTTACTTCATAGACATTCCCATTCCATGTTCTTCCATATGGTCCTATCAACGCCAAGCAGACAGTCTATGTAGCATGACTAAAACCTTTGGCAGACATCTTTATCCTTATCCAGGGTTAGGAGCTTGCTCAAGGGCCCAGCAGTAGTATCTTGGTGGTCCTAGGTTTTGAACTCACAACCTTCTGATCATAACCAAGCCCCATGCATGTAACATTTTATGGTTCTTATTGTAGTACTGTTGGAAATTTTGTAGCACATTGGAGAAGGAAATAGTGTTGCAGACTCTTCCTATTTTTCACCAAATGTTCCTAGGATATGGATGAGGATCCTCATAACGTCAATAACGTTTCAATGATACTACAACCCGAGAAGCTTCACATCCATCCAGCCTTTTTTTTGCTTTTTGCATACTTCCTTGTAATTGTATCTGTCTGGTTAAAATACAACAGTCTAGCTGAACAATAGCTATTTTAAATAAGTAGCGGTTTAGTACTTATCACTACTATTTCCTTTTACAAATGTTCATTCCCAAAATGGATTAGACCTGTTACAGATCCCTTTTGCACCCTTCTTCTCCCTTTATGTATTAATTGTCCTCTAAAGCTGCAATGTGTAAAGAGTGTGCACTGAGACTCTTACTGAGATCTTCACATCAGAAATATATTGTCTATACAAAACTAAACTCTGTTAAGAGATACAACTAAGTAACTGACATTTGTTTGTATGCAGTATGCAGAAAGAGAATGGAGATATACACTCATTAGAAAAAAAGGAGCTCAGGGGTTTTTGGGTGCATTTCGGGCTGTGATGTGATATAAAATAAGTAAGTCATGGTTACTGCAGACGTCACCGCCTTGATCAAACACACTAAAGGGTGGCAGTGCTCTATAAAGCTGGCTCCAGAAAGGGTTCACTGGTTTATTTGCTGTCCCAATTTGTTTTGGGCTGCTCTGCCATGTCTTCTGGTTGGCCTCAGCAGGACTGTTAACACACAACACATTTTACACGATGTCATTAAAAGCCGCACTCTTTAAAACCCCTGCTTATTTTTAGAATGTCTCTGTTCAAGGGGGGAAAAAAATGGGACGGTGGCTTTAAATGCAGACTGGAGTGAAACGTCCCAGAAACCCTCCACAGCGCTGCTCCAGCTCAAACTGCACCTATAAAAGTTGAGACTTTCAATCATGAAGGCTCAGACACCCTTTTAGGAAGGAGAGCTTGTAGATTTGAGACACATTTGCAGTCTGTAACACTAATTTGGTAAAATGCTCTAAATCCCACTGTAACTTTCTCGCGCTTATGAAAGCCAGACAAATTAATGACATGAAACACGGCACTGAAACGTTACCATGTTTATCTCGTCTTGTTAAAGGCTCAGCCTTTAACCGGTGTGCTCAAAGCATGATCCATGTACACGTTCTGTTTAATATATCCATTTTAATATAAATAGATCTAGTACATTCTAATCAGAGTCGTGGACTTTTGACATTGTCAAAATTAAGTTTATATTTATCCCTAACAAACAACGTGAGAGGAAGAAACAAAAATGAACAAAAAACCCTACATATACACTCAGTTTGCTTAAGCTCATACTGACTGATAACTGTCTGAATAATTCTTCTCTCTGTCTCTTTTCCTGCATATATTAATAAGTGAACTAATGCTTTAATACTTACATTAATACTTAACAAAGCTGTATATGTAGAGAATATAAGACCCAGCTCTACCTTTATGTGTATTTGGTGTGACCTCGGAGAGATGGTTGAGAGAGAGAGAGAGAGAGAGAGAGGGAGAGAGAGAGTTAGGATTTGCTGTGCAGAAAAGAAAATGGGGCAGACATAAAGCAGCAGCGCCCATATATTCTTAATACCTGGCACAGGTTACTGGGTCTTTTTCCTCCTTAGGGCTCAGAGAGGAAAGGATTATAAGATTATTAGTGGCAGGATGCAGTAAATTACACCGTTTGGACAGAAAGGGGCAACAAGTGTCTGACTGCCGAGAGGGACCACACGGCTATTTGGTGTGTAATGGATCAGGAATAGGAGAAGTGTATTGGGTGGTTTTAAAGACAGGTGAGAGAGAGAGAGAGAGAGAAAGAGAGAGAGAGAGAGAGAGAGAGAGAGAGAGAGAGAGAGACACCCAGTTTGGCCCTGAGTACAGGAAAGGAGTGTTTTGTGTGTGCTATTTGAATTAGCCGAATAATTCCACTTGGCTAAAGATCTGAAACATTCACAATGGCTCCTTCTCTCCTCATTCCACTGAAAGGCTTTCTACTTGAAAGCAGTGCTACCTCTCAGTCTTTTCTAAAGCATCTCAGGTCTCTCACTCTCTGCAAGACGTTTTAAAACAATCTACAACCACAATGAGTCACAATGAAGGAAGCTTGTAGCTGCACTTGAAGGATCTATTTCACCACACAAGACATGGTATTGTCATTTAAAAACGCAGATCCCATCACTGCAGCCGGATTTGTTCAACTGAAATAATCACAGACATCCAGCTTTACACCGTCCAAATGCCTGTCATGTCCATATCACTCCTATTACTAGACAGATACTCAGCAAGCATCTCAGTTCGCATCGCAAATGTTTGCAGCTTAAGCGGACCTGTAAATGCGAATGGCTTTCGAAGGCATTCGAGCGTTACATTTTTCCACACTAGTCCTTAAATACAAGTCCAAGAAGTTACTGTACCTCTTCCAGTAGTTTGATAGATATACCATAATCCCAGTAAATTGACATGAGATGGAAATTGCATGGAATTTTCTATCCCAAGTAAAATAAAGAAAAATGGCAGAAAAGTGGATATTCATAAATCATCTCCTCCCAGTTACCATAAATATGGCATCTGACTCACAGGAGAGAATTGATATTAGGAAACATCAGGAAAACTAATACCTGGACATTAAAAAGATTTAATACTCAACTACTACCCAAATATCATCAAATCGGAGTTTGCAGGAAACAGAAGATTACCTGTGCAGATTGACCAGTTGTAGAATTTCCACTGAACTATAATATGATCCAAATAATAGTGAGTGGACTAAACTCAGTCCTCCAGGTCATCGTTCCTGTTAGCTGTGAGGTACATTCAAACTGCAGCAATGAGGAAGGAGCAAGAACAGCCTGAGGAAAAGGCCTCAGTTGAGCGAGAGAGAGAGAGAGAGAGAGAGAGAGAGAGAGAGAGAGAGAAACACAGAATCATTACGTCCATATCTTTGTGATTCACAAAACAGAAATGTGCTAACTCAACACACATACACACACACACACACACACACACACACGCACGCATGCACACACAGAATATAATCTATATAGTCAATCCTATTAGTTTGGCTACTGAAAAGGGAAAGCAGCATGAACCCAAGACCCTAAAAAACTAAAATAGCCTCTCACTTCTATGTTAAAGTGTTCTTCTACTCTGGGTTAAAACTAGGGATTAAAATAACTATAACTCTTGGTTAAGTGGACTGTGTCTGGTATAGACTTTAAATGAATACAGGTTACATCATGCTCATCTGGGGGGTGTGGCTAGTGAACTCAATTTGAATATGACCTTATGGAACTTGTGGAGGTGATGTAACTGAGTGTTATGGATGTAGTGTTTTTTAAGCGGTAAGGATTAAGGCTGCGTGTGTGTGTGTGTGTGTGTGTGTGTGTGTGTGTGTGTGTGTGTGTGTGTGTGTGTGTGTGTGTGTGTGTTTGGGCATGCGTGCGTGTGTGCGTGTCTAAATATTATATACAGTTACAGCACTGAACAAATGCCATTATCCAGCAACACTTATTTTTCTTCTTCTTTGTCTTTCTTCTTCTTCTTCTTCTTCTTCTTCTTCTTCTTCTTCTTATTGTTATTATTATTATTAAGACCACATGATATAATTTGATCTATACAGTCAACCATAATTGAGCAACAATCTACTCTCTGCTGCCATGTAAGTAGTTATACTTCTCTGTAAATAAAATTAAAATATGTTCACTAAAAAATGATCGAAGGAAAATATTGTAAAATCCCACATGAAACACCTGAACCTGGTGGTAATAGTGTAAGATGGCCATAATGTGGCTGTTCTTGTTCATCCACTTCTGGTGACACAGATCTTCCATTACCACCTGAGCAGCTGCCAGATTCACCAGTACAGGAGGAAATGAAAGTAGTTATTTCCTGAGTAGAAGCACAACTTCTCCTATTCCATGACTCCACAGACACATAACTAATTCAGTACTGCTACATCTATTAAATCCTACAACAACAAACAGAGAAAGCGGTAAAATGCCTTTATGAAAATGCTGAGGCTCACAGCGTTTGTTAGTCATGGCGAATAAGGCTTGTAAACTCTCATATGCTAGTTCATGGATACACAAATATACTTCTACTACTTAAGTACTCAACTGTAGATCATTTCATATCTTGCATCTCCTAGCCAGCTAGCGTGCCTGTGAACTTGGCTGCTTACATTGATGGGGTGATTTGAGCTTTCTTGTTGTTTTTACTGTCACTTCTGCAAACTTTACACTAGCTGAACTCACCTAATGCATCTACTGAAGCTGGATAGGGATTTCTCTTTACTTGGAGACCACTTGGCCTGGTCCTTGAACTGCTGTTGTGGGAATCGGTTTTGCTCCTTTTGTCTTCATCAGTGAGCATACTGTACTGTATGAAGGCTTCGGCATGGAAGGAATTAGTGTTAAGTCTATAATGAACTCAGACATTACATTGACCTATAAACTGCTCAAGAGCTCTTGGTTGCTCAATTTTATTTGAATATTACTAGTTGTAGAAAGGAAATTATTTATAACAATGCTCTCTGGTGACACCCAAATAATGATGAGTTCCCTTTTGAGTCTGGTTCCCTGTTAAGGTTTCTTATCTTATAATAACATATCAACTCAGGGAGTTTTTCCTTGCCATGCTGCCCCAGGCTTGCTCATTAGGATTAATAGTAATTAAATTTAAAACTTTTTAATTTGATGCACACTATACTAACAGTGGAAAACGATATCATGCAAATGCAAAGATGGATGAATTGATCAGTAGCTACAGAGAGAATAAAATCTGGCTTTAATAGAGTCTTGAAGGGAGAGGTGATAGTCCTAATAGAATTATTGACAACCTGTGTCTGGTACATGCCACTGATTTGTATAAACAACCAAACTTGGCTCTACATAAGCATTTGGTGAAACTCTGATCCATTGAAAGGAAAAACATGTGGAGTTGATTTCTGGTAAAAAAAAAAAAAAAAATGGCTCTGGTAATTAGATTTTTTAAAGGAAGCTTATGTAAATGTTAGATAGAACGAGTATAACCCATTTACATTAGTGAGATGCCCCTGGGATTAGCTACAACCTTGGAGGAAAAGACATGCTGATTTCATTTAAAACTAGCTTTTCTCATAACATTTCTAAGAACCTTTTCCACTCACACAGTTAAAATTCAGCTAAAAGTGTGTGTTCTTAAGTGAAAGTCAAAAAGATATCACTTTTAAATGCACTCAATTATTAAAAGTTCATTTAAAAGGTTACATTTTATTTTGTGATCACACATATACTCACCATTACAGAGAGAAACTAATATTTATCTTATTTATACAACTAAGGGTTAAGGGCATTGCTCTAGGGCCACGTATGGACTTGGTGGTCATGGGATTTGAACTCAAAACATTCAAACCAGTAGCTCAACACCATAACATTTGAGCCACCAGACCCAGGATACCAAATAATAAATAGGCATGATTCTTGAGTTTTTTGGCATTGTGTTTTCTATTTGAATTGTTCATCACTTACTTGCTTGTATAATTTTCTTCAAATGAGCTGGTGCCTCAGTGGGTAATAAGGTCATTGGGGTAGTGTAATGTGCACATCCTCACAAATGTAGAGCATTGTGCAGATAAATCTAGCAGATAAACACTCCGTCATATGCATCCAGTATGCAGACAAAGCTTGGGCAAGCCAGTAGTTCAGCATAAAGAAGTATCTAAGCCTGAACATTGTGATGGTATGCTGCACAATTTTGAAGAATAAAAAGATGTCACTGTTTTTTCCATTTTAGTGAAGAAACAAATATTGGAAAAGAAAAGCGTAGATATCTGCTCTCTTGCTTTCCATATACAAACACGTGCGTATTCCTTTTCTGTTGTAGTACTTTGATTCCTAAACATCATGACCCCTGAACCAGACAGAGATGATGGATTAATCCCCTTTACGCTATACTAAATCCCCTCTAGGTCTACATCTTTTGAGATCTTGTTTGGTCCCCTCACTCCAAAACATTCTATAATGGTACTGACACCTAACAGAGATGTTTCACAAAACCGAATCCACCAAGTTATCCCCACATTGACCGCAGCACTCTGTCATTAAATGGTGGTCTGGAACTACGACTTCATGCTCTGAGGTCTAGCCTGTCACAAATAGAGATACATCAAGAAAGCACTAAAGCGAGGATTTAACAGGTTATCAACCTGTTTCAGGATCGTATTTGTCAGGAAGAAGGCCTGTGAACAACACATGTGTGTTGACTATTGACTATCAAGCTTATTATCTTATCTTATCAATCTATAATCACACATGTACTCACACACTAGAGACAATTTAGAGATGCAAATCAGCCTGCATGTACATGTCTTTGGACTGGGCGACGAAACCGGGGTGTAAAGAGGAAACCCTTAAGGCAACCTTTTGCATATCTTGATGCAATATGGCTTTTTTAGGTTGTAGCCTGAATATTCATCCACCCAGTCTGGCCCCAATCAGAGAATAATCAAATGTTATGAGATTAGAAAATCTCATAGCAATATTTTTCCCTTCAAAGAGAGCTAATGTTAGGTCAGTCAACTAGCTAACTCTCATTTAAGGCTCTGTGCACGCACTTGTGTGTGTGTATGTGTGTGTGTGTGTGTGTGTGTGGAATAGTTAGACTGCTCTTTTAACAAACAAGGGCATTATGAGAAGACAGTCAGAATAATGATTCATATTTTCCACACTGGGTACTCTAGCTGTATCTTCGATCCTGTGCATAGTGAGCGAGACTCATCATCAAAAACACTGCCACTCCCTTGAAAACAGTTTAATGTCTTCATTCCAGCCACGCTCTCCCCCACAATGCAGTCAAGAGGTCGCCACAAGACACGTGTCTCCTTGGGGGCTTTTGCAGCAACAACCACCTTGCAAATTTCTGGCCCCTTGATTTTTTACTGTGTGGTAGAGTAATTCAAGCCATTCCTTAGGAACTAGACTAAACTTAATAGGGTAAGGCTATACAGTAACACTGAATGAACATTTACTGCCACCCGTTCTGATGTCTGGATCTCTACCACTATGGCCACATGCTATGCAACACGAAGTGCCGTATTATTGGTTTGGAAGAGTATGGACGCTATAAACATCCCTGACATAATCTGTGAAATTTACAGTTGAAATATAGAGTAAGTATTGCTGTTGATAATGTAAAGTTGAGAGCAGTTCAGCAGAATGAACCAGTTTATTTTGCTGCACATTATCTTTAAACTAGACTGTTTTTCACAAGGTGTGGACATGGGAGTATTTATGGGGTAAGGCACATATTTATATGACCACCAATTTAGCCATTTTTATATTCTTTGGTTTGGCTGTGGTTTCTAACTACTTTTATACTGAAGGCCAATGTTGCAGACAGCTGTTTCTGACTAGTGCCTCACATCATTTTTGAAGAGTGCTGTGTCCAGCTTGGATGGTCGAGCAGACGTTGATGGTTCATCTGCTTTTATTAGTGAACTTTAAATCAATGAGGGGCAAATGGAAATGGCTCTGAAGCACTTGTGTAGTACAGAAATCGTACATCTCTCTTTCTCTCTCTCTCTCTCTCTCACTCTCTCTCTCTCTCTCTCTCTCTCTCTCTCTCTCTGTCTGGCTCTAGGTGCAAGAAGCAAAGGCAGGAGGGACAATGCGTTCATATAATATCCACAATGAAAGGTAAAAATAGATGAAATGCTAAATAAATAAAGTCTGAGTTAAAAGAAATTGGTCAGGATACACATGTGAAGTTGGCCTCTCTGGAACCTTCTTCTGCCAGAGAGGAGACCATGTTTTGACTGAGAGAGACTAGAATCTAAATTCTGCTGCACACTTGGATTAGATTGACTGGTTGTGGGATTATTTTTTCAAAGATAAAAATAGAATGACAGGGTTCTGGTTCCCAGTGTGTCTAGAAAAAGAACAAAAATAACTAAATATACCGTATGTTCTTCGTGGAATCCAGTTGTTTTCATTCATTATTTATATTATGTCACTTCACTGAAATCTTGCTCAAAGAATATTTTCTTTCAATTTTCTATGAAAGAAATAAACAAATGCAAACATTTCTATGATACTAACACTTAAAAATTTTTAATGGACTATTTGCTCATTCGTTTAATGACTATCCATTTCAACCCAGTTCTATATCCATTAATAGCTTGAACAGTACGACCGATTCCTTGATCACTGCAACTGCAAACTTCATACAGCTACAGATAAATATATTCATTCAGGATTTCCTGGAATGTTAAAACATAGAAGAATTCTCTGCATCAGCAGATGCAATTTACATTCAAATTTAAATTTACATTTAGGTTAAGGTGATAGAATGGATACAGATCTCTACAGAGCTTCAATTCATAAAACATAAAATAATTAACTCTGAAGGGGGCACAGTGGCTTAGTGGTTAGCACATTCACCTCACACCTCCAGGGTTGGGGATTCGATTCCCGCCTCCGCCTTGTGTGTGTGGAGTTTGCATGTTCTCCCCGTGCCTCGGGGGTTTCCTCCAGGTACTCTGGTTTCCTCCCCCGGTCCAAAGACATGCATGGTAGGTTGATTGGCATCTCTGGAAAATTGTCCGTAGTGCGTGATTGCGTGAGTGAATGAGAGTGTGTGTGTGTGCCCTGTGAGGGGTTGGCACTCTGTCCAGGGTGTATCCTGCCTTGATGCCCAATGACGCCTGAGATAGGCACAGGCTCCCCGTGACCCGAGGTAGTTCGGATAAGCGGTAGAAAATGAGTGAGTGAGTGAGAATTAACTCTGAAATTGAGAGTTGTTGAAATTTCAGCATTATACACATGCACGTATACTTACAAACAGTGAATCTCTTAACTCATCATGCAGAGGATGAAAACAGAGAAACTTACAAAACCAAAAAAGTAATATTATGGAGTTTTTTTTTGTTTAGAAGTATATTGTTTAATATGCAAGATTATTAGCACTAAGGTTGAGAAAAAAAATCTATATTTTGAGTTAGGCCAAAGAAAACCTGCAAAGGTTGGGGTAATTATTCCACAAATGAATAAGAGCAGTGTAGGCATTGCACCGAGTTCAAACATAGCTTTCTGGAGAGGGTGGCTAGCCGCCTTGGCATGGATCGGCATGACGTGACATGTCAAATAAATGTCTACATAGAACTTCGTCCACCTTACAAAAATGTACTTTTCAATTAAGTATGTCTCCCTCTCTCTTTCTCTCTCTCTCTCTCTCTCTCTCTCTCTCTCAGCTCAGGAAAGCTTAGTGCTGTACTCTGTCTTGTGCTTTTTGGCCATTAAAAAGGTACAAGTGTTATACACAGTAAGTGTGTGGGCCCTTAAAAGCGAGTTTAGGGAGCCAGACAGCTATGAAATCATTCCGACTGACAGTGGATGCTGACTGAAAGCAAATAAGAACAGTAGGATCCATAAGAACAGCAGATCAGGTCTTGGCTAAACCTATTAATGGAAGAAAATGTACATTTTTAGAAGTAAAGTACATTTTTATACATCTCAGCAACATAGCTCTAAATCTTATTTGTAATTATTGATGTCATCACTTTCTTTCTAAAGTCACTTGATGTAGTTCAGTCATGTGGTTATAGGATTTTAGTCCAAATCGTTGGCTGGTTTTGTCTGGACCACTGGCTTGAACAGGACTAGCAGCAGCACACTGAAAAGCCACAACTACACAGTCGCTTGGTGAAAAAAAAAACACATTCAAGACTTTTATAATCACCCTGCTAAAGTAAACAAAATTAGGGATTTCATTAGAGTGCTGTGGGGTGTAGGAGTATGCACATGGGAAGAAATGTACAAAAGGTCAGTTAAGCACTCCTCACTGTTAGACCCTGAGGGTACATGGAGATGGGCACTGTAGTGACTGTGGTTGAGTGTGTGTGGCCAGTGGAAAGTTTGGTTAACCAAGGGTGGTGTTGGATGATGTTTACATCACTCAGAGAACCACAGAGAGGTTGGAGCTGCTGAGCCATGGGCAAATTAATAGCTTTCTTTGTATTTCTTAATGTACCTTGTTATGAATACATTCAGAAGACATGAATATCTTTCTATGTCACGTTAGACTAATTGTAGCTGATAGAAAACTAAATAATTGGTGGAATTAAGTACCGCCGGTCCTTTGCTTAAGGTGTAAATGTGTGCTTGGAAATTAAAATTGCATCAATCATTTTGTCAGCAATACCAACCCTTTCATTAAATTCAATGTATTCTCTTTATGGAGTCAGAACTGTACTGTATTCAGTAGAAGCCAATATAACCTGATGTATAGTGGACTAGTGGTTTCGGCGTTGGACTACCAATCCAAGGAAGGTTGAGAGTTGTGAGTTGGAATCCCAGGTCCCCAAGTTGCCACTGCTGGGCCCCTGAGCTCTCCTTCTCTCTAAAGGATAGCATTCTGGGTATGAGCATGTGGACGATGAGCTTCTCTCAGGTAAACAAGGCCAGAGTGTGAGTTTGTCTAATTCCATTAACCGAACGATATTAGAATTAAAAATAGAAATCAAAAATGACTACATTTGTCCTTTCTGAGACATGATTATGATGTAGGGTGTACAGTGCCTTGCAAAAGTATTCATACCCACTGAACTTTTTCACATTTTGACACGTTACAACCACAAACAAAAAATGTATTTTGTTGGGATTTTATGAAATAGACAAACACAAAGTGGCATACAATTGTGAAGTGGAATGAAAATGATAAATGGTGTCTACATTTTTTTTTACAAATAAATATCTGAAAAGTGTGCCGTGCATTTGTATTCAGCCCCACTGAGTCAATACTTTGTAGAACTACCTTTCACTGCAATTACAGCTGCAAGTCTTTTGGGGTATGTCTCAATCAGCTTTGCACATCTAGAGTGAAATTTTTGCCCATTCTTCTTGGGCGAGCGTCTGTGAACAGTGATTTTCACGTCTCACCACAGATTCTCAGTTGGATTTAGCTTTGTACTTTGACTGGGCCATTCTAACACATGAATATGTATGTTTAGGGTCATTGTCTTGCTGGAAGTTGAACCTCCGCCCCAATCTCAAGACTCTAACAGGTTTTCATCTAAGATTGCCCTGTATTTGGCTCCATCCATCTTCCTAACAACTCTGACCAGCTTCACTGTCTCTGCTGAAGAAAAGCATCCCCACAACATGATGCTGCCACCACCATGTTTCACGGTGGGGATGGTGTGTTCAGGGTGATGTGCAGTGTTAGGTTTTCGCCACATATAAAGTTTTGAATTTTGGCCAAAAAGTTCAATTTTGGTTTCATCTGACCAGAGCACCTTCTTCCACGTGCTTGCTGTGTCCCCCACATGGCTTGTCACAAACTGCAAACGGGATTTCTTATGGTTTTCTTTCAACAATGGCTTTCTTCTTGCCACTCTTCCATAAAGACCAGATTTGTGGAGTGCACGACTAATAGTTGTCCTGTGGACAGATTCTCCCACCTGAGCTGTGGATCTCTGCAGCTGTTCCAAAGTTGCCATGGGCCTCTTGACTGCATCTCTGATTAATGCTCTTCTTGCACGGCCTGTCAGTTTAGGTGGACGGCCATGTTTTGGTAGGCTTGCAGTTGTGCCATACTCTTTCCATTTCAGGATGATGGATTGTACAGTGCTCTGTGAGATGTTCAAGACTTGGGATATTAATTTATAACCTAACCCTACTTTAAACTTCTCCACAACTTTATCCCTGACCTGTCTGGTGTGTTCTTTGGTCTTCATGATGCTGTTTGTTCACTAATGTTCTCTAACACACTTCTGAGGGCTTCACAGAACAGCTGTATTTATACTGAGATTAAATTACACAGGTGCACTCTATTTACTAATTAGGTGACTTCTGAAGGCAGTTGGTTTCACTGGATTTTAGTTAGGGGTATCAGAGTAAAGGCGCTGAATACAAATGCATTTTTTGTATAAAAAATTTGGACACCATTTATAATTTTCATTCCACTTCACAATTATGTGCCACTTTCTTTCGGTCTATTTCATAAAATCCCAATAAAATAAATTTTTCTTTGTGGTTGTAACATGTCAAAATGTGGAAAAGTTCAGTGGGTATGAATATTTTGTAAGGCACTGTAGAAGAATTAAAGTAACTCCAGTGTTTTAATGCTGATAGATGACATCTCACCATCGACCTTATCTTACTTCAATCTCCTGAAATCCCTCTGATAAAATTTGCCAAAGCTTCTGACAAACACAGAACAAACAAATTGTTATTTTTTTACAGCAAAGTCTGGGATAAAAAAAAGGCTGTGTATTATGATGATGTCATCAACTTTACCCTCAATTGCTCAGGTGTATTAAATAATGTATTAAGAGTGTCTTCCAAATGCCATAAATGTGAATTCACTTGAAGTCTCTTTTACTACAATGAGTTTGATGGTGCTATATGCAGGTGGAAGGTTCATGGAACTGCAACTAATCTTCTTCAAAGCAAGATTTCCCAACATGCTCTCACGCTCCTAAATATCAGGCATATGATTAGTTTAATCATATGCAGGTGGAAATTGTATGAAACTTATGAAGACATGATTTCATAGTGTGCAATCAGACTAATAAGGGGTTGTAAGAGAGAATCTAGCAGTCACTCAAGTAGAGTTGCAAGACAACCTGAAAGCTTATACGCCACTAATAGGTTGGGCCCACTTCTTGTGCTTGATGGGCACGTCATTGCTAATGACTTCTGAACCAATCTGGCGGAATGGTTCACCCAGTGGTTCAAACATTCTTCCATGATCATGGAGCAGTGTATCAGGGTGATAATGCACCAATACACACAGCTGTTGACAGAGTGACAGAGTGGGTGACAGAGTGGGTGATAAAAATGAAAGCGAAGTAGAACATCTCCTACTGTACGGTATGGCCTGCACAGTCACCAGATCTGTACTTTGGGGTGTTTTAGAGTAATTAGTCAGGAAACGTCTTCCTCCACAAGCCTCATGTAGTCTGCATAAGGAATGGCTCAAAATCCCTTTGGCCACTTTGCATCTGTGTATATGTCATTCCCAAGAGAAATCGATGCTGTTTTGGCTGCAAAAGGAAGCCCTATACCATACAAATAAATGATTGTCGTCTAAAACCAGGTGTTTTGGTTTTATTGTCCCCTGTATATTAAATAACAAAACAAATGTGTCCAAATACTTATTTCCATTCACTGTAAAGACATTTGAATTCCCAGTGTCGGGTTACTGGCACGGCTGTATGTCTCTCCTTAACAGCCATTTGCCCTCATATTACTGTTGCATTGACAGAAAGAACATTTAAGGTAGTGATAATCAAAACCAATGATTGTCCTTTTGAGTATTACGGTATACTACTTTGGTTGTTCTCGCAGCCCCACACTGGCCCCAAACCTCAACCCCAAAACCCACACAGAGCGATCAGCCAGCCACAGTGAAGGCCAACTGCCTCATTCATGAGCAATTAAAAATCACTTCACTAGTCAATGAGCTGCAGTCTCACCACAGCCTCCACAGAACTACAGTCAAAATAAATGTTACAGTCGGGATTTGTGCTGCAAACCGTCCCTGTAAAAGCAGAATTTAATGGCATAAGAAAATTAGGATGGCGTCTAGACTGACACTTTGAGCAATAAAGCCAGGCCCTTATTTTGACCACTATCTTAACACCTCATTTGCTAAGAGCTTGAGTCTGCTATTTACGATGACAGTAATTTGGAATAACAAAGCCAAGAAAAACAAGGGAGTAACTGATATCCTTTTTAAAAATGTTTTTTTAAAGGACTTGTACAGGTTGAATTGTTTAAGGAAGCCCATTGCTTAATTTAAATATGTTCAATAAATGCATTTGTTGCATGTACAGTACAATATGTCATGCAGCATCTAAAATAAAAAAGGAATTATGAGTACAGGTGGCAATAATGAGGTTGCTGGGCTTACTCTAAAAAAAAACCAGAATGGAGAGAATGACAATCCAGGAAAGCCTTATAGTAAAACCACCTTTCCTGTGTATTGTAATTAGAAGTTAATGTGTTTGGGCACCTCCAAGGATGCCCACTAGACCTGTCTAAGGCATGTCCCATGGAATAGATTCCAGGACCCACTGGACAGGTTATATCTCACATTTGGGAATGTGTGTGAATCTCCACGGGTAGCGGTTGTGCTGTGGCTGGTGATAAAGAAGTATGGAATGACCTCCTTAGTTTGTTGGTTTAGTGATGCTCACTTGCAAGTAAAATTATATAATTAAATAATTAATTGAATGAATGAATGAATGAATGAATGAATGAATAAATGCCTTCTATACTGGCTAAGAATTTATCAAAACTATACAGGTACACAGCTTTAAGGTTAGAGTTAGGATTGTGGTAGGAAAAAGTGAAAAAGTAATTAAGACTATTATGGGTGAATCTTTTAACTTTGACAGTGACTTCACTGATATCTTAATCAATCGCTGTTCAAGCCTATGAAGTACACACACACACACACTCTCTCTCTCTCTCTCTCTCTCACACACACACATCACTATATATATATATATATATACTGTATACTGTAATACTGTATATATATATATATATATATATATATATATATATATATATATATATATATATATATATATATATATATATATATATATATATATATACTGTATACTGTATACTGTGTATATATATATATATATATATATATATATATATATATATATATATATATATATATATATATATATATAAAGTATTACAGTATACACTCACTATCCACTTTATTAGGTACACCTGTCCAACTGCTTGTTAACGCAAATTTTTAATCAGCCAATCACATGGCAGCAACTCAATGCATTTAGGCATGTAGACATGGTCAAGACGATCTGCAGTTCAAACCGAGCGTCAGAATGAGGAAGAAAGGTGATTTAAGTGACTTTGATTGTGGCATGGTTGTTGGTGCCAGACGGGCTGGTTTGAGTATTTCAGAAACTGGGATTTTCACACATCACGCATATCTCTAGGGTTTACAGAGAATGGTCCGAAAAAGAAAATATCCAGTGAGCGGCAGTTCTGTGGGCGCAAATGCCTTGATGATGCCAGAGGTCAGAGGAGAATGGCCAGACTGGTTCGAGCTGATAGAAAGGCAACAGTAACTCAAATAACCACTCGTTACAACCGAGGTATGCAGAAGAGCATCTCTGAACGCACAACACGCCGAATCTTGAGGCGGATGGGCTACAGCAGCAAAAGACCACACCGGTACTAGTAAGGTGTACCTAATAAAGTGGATAGTGAGTGTGTATGTATGTATAGCAAAGATATAAAATAATGAATGGATACAAAGCTGTGTTCATAGTGCAGCCATTTGATTACAGTGGTTAAAGTAAAGGTTGGGATCAAATATGTAAACATATTAGCATTAACATTAATGTACGAGTTATGTGTGGAAGAGTTTGTCAAAATGTGTGGGTGTTCTCACTATGATGTCAGAGACAGTGTGAAAGGGGCACTAAGACTATTTCCATCATAAGATTCCTATAGCAGGACATGCTTCATTTACACTGCAGCCATCCATCAAACATCATACCCTGCACACTCAGAGAAGGTATTCAGAGAAGGTAGACGGACCGGCTGTTAGAGAGCAAGAGAAAGAAGGAAGAACATGACAAAGAGGATGATGAAAAAAAAAATAAAACATTTTAATTAAAATAAAAAATTATGTATATATATATATATATGTGTATATATATATATATATATATATATATATATATATATATATACACATATATATATGAGAGAGAGAAAGAGAGGGAGAGCGAGAGAGAGGGAGACCTTAGCGGGCTTTCCAGCCTTGTAGGGTATCTCTGTCTCCTTCAGTTATGAGTAAACAACTCAGCTGTAATTGCTGGTCTACCACTTAGACCTCACGCATATAAACACACACCAGCATACAAACATTTACATAAGCAAACTCACAGGTGCACATGTAGGGTACACTACAGTCCACTGCAAACAAACTCTAACACACACACAGAAAGAGTGAGTCGTGTTTAACCTACCATGAGTGAGAACTTCTTGCATGAGAAGTAGACAGGCATGCTCACTAATACTCACCTCATCCACCTACACAAAATTTATTAGCACCCTCTTTGTACTGTACATACCACACACAGTCTATATATATATATATATATATATATATATATATATATATATATATATATATATATATATATATATATACAGAAGGTTACACACTTCATCATCGCTGTAGATATAAGCGAGGTCCAAAGATTCTGTGGAAAAAAGTATAAACAAACAACTACCTACCTAATTATACACAAAGCACTCATCATTATGGACCTCTAAATACAGCACATAATACAGTTTGCTACAAAATACTATAAATACTAAAACAATCCATCCATCTATCATTTCCTTTTTTCCTTTCCTACACAAGGTCACAGTCTATCCCAGGGGACTCAGGGGCACAGGTAGGTTGACACCCTTGATAAGGTGCCAAACCATTGTAGGGAACAACTGCACACAGTCACGTACAAGAGAAGTTAGAGAAGTCAATCAACGCATGTCTTTAGACTGGACTACCTGGAACGAAACCTTGAAGCTTTGGAAGAACATACAAACTCCACACACACAGAATGGAGGTAGGAATCAATCCCCCAACTCTGGAAGTGTGAGACAAACCACTAAGCCACTGCTTTCCTCACTAAAACAATCCATTATGTAAATTATAATAATCAGAAAACTCCAAAACTGCAGATCCTATTTAGAATACCATTCCCTCAGTTGTAAGGACCATCCTTCGGTTTTAATTTGTAGGTGCAGGCTGAGCCACTCTACTATCCAGCTTCTTAGTAGCAACTCCTCACACACACACACACACACACACACGTGTTCAGAGAAGAACCACAACCCAGGGTGAAACTTGCAAGCAGGGACTTTTAAAAGCTGAGGGTCAATCAAATCTAATAGCATTGTTTTCACTAACATTTGCCTTTCCACTTGAGGCCACAGCAGCAGAAGAACTCTCCAAGGCTCAACCTGCTGCCACAAAAAGAAGAGGGAGAGGAAATAGTCTAACTGTATCCAATCAACTACTTCTGGCCAATCCAATTATGTAGTCAGAGAAGGAGTATGAGTGCTTTAGTGCAGCCGCACAGCTATGGTTTGTGCTGGACAAAATAAACCAGCACACGGTCTGTGGTTTCAGCATTCACATGCAAGCCGAGGCAATACACCAAGGTTTGGAGTTTGAAGCGTGAATTGGAATCACATGCAAATGCTGTATCAATAAACACTTCAGCCGTCAAATGGACTTCAGAGCCAGTGCAAAAGATCTGTCTCATACTTGCTAATGTACTCAGTGCCTTTAGATGCATACGTATGATCTGTGTTTCCTACATGTGATCTTTGACCTCAAAACCATATCACACAAATGTCAATGGTTTGTCAAGGGCATAGATGGAAATCTGTTTCGGCAGATTTCCTAGTGTCAGATATCAATTTAGGTGAGTTCAGCACTATGGGTGCTCAGTGAAGAAAGAGTCCTTGGATAAAAGATTGAATTGCTTCTAACAGACATTTTTAAAAGTGCTAATTAAGTTTGCCCATGAAACAGGGCTCCTATAAAAATATGCAGATTCTCGCCAATTGTGGCAAGTACTGTAGTTTCAGAAAATCCAGGTAAAAATGAAACTTTTGCAAGCAGTGCATTTTCATTTTAATATTTTTCTGTTGGATTTATAGCAAAATAAGTGTTTTCATCTTTCATGGCTTGACACTGGAGTTCACTCGAAGCCACATGTAGCATGTGCAGTCTACAAAAAAGATTCACCAACAAGGCACAGAGGATTACAGTGGAGCAAAAAGGAGAGGGGGAGTGAGAGAGGAACTCCTGTAATGACTTCTTGATGAAATCCCTGGCAGGCTGATTTGGGTAAACAGTTGTGTCTGGAGTGTGTGAGGCAAAGCTCACATTGCCTGCACTCATTTAGCTAATTGCAGCAGCACCATATTTGCCAACAGGACAAACAGAGCTTGCCTATACTGGGCTACAGGACATGGGCAGGCATAAGGACCTGAGCGACTTTGACAAGGACCAAATTGTGATGCTAGACAACTGGGTCAGAATATCTCCAAGAAAGCAGGCCTTGTGGGTGATAATGTTATGCAGTGGATAATACCTACCAAAAGTGACCCAAAGAAGGACAATTGGAGAACCAGCACCAGGGTCATGAGTGCATCAATCATTAATGTGTGTACAGTACGCGGGCTAGCCCATCTGGTTCAAGCTTCTCTAGCACAAATTGCTCAAAAGCAGTAAAACACAGAGCATCATAGCTTGCCGTGTATGTAGATGTGTAGACATAGACCAATCAGAGTGTCCATGCTGACTCCTGTCCACCACCAAAAGCACCTACAATGGGCAGGTTAACATCAGAACGCCACCAAGGAGCAATGAACTAAGGTCACCTGGTCTGATGAATCGTGTTTTCTTTTACGTCATGTGGACGGACAGGTGTGTGTGCGTCACACCTGTGAGTTGTGTGGAAGAATAGATTGCACCAGTATGCACTATGGAAAGAAGGCAAGTTGGCAGAAGAAGTGTGATGCTCTTGACAGTGTTCTATTGGGAAACCTTCAGTCCTATGAATGTTACTGTGACACATAACACCGAAACATGGTTGCAGACACATGAAGTATACCACTTCAGACTAACAGTATTCCCTAATGGCAGTATATATATTCCTCTTTCAGCAGTATAATGCATCCTGCAATATTGCTAAGCTTTGTTCAGGAATGGTTTGAGAAACATGGCAACAGCAATTTCATTATCATAATCTGCTGCACAACAAGTCTGATCCATGAAGGCCCTATGCAACTTGCCATTTATAATGCAACATGCTACTGATGATGTCTACAAATAATTTGAATGTTAAAAGTGCATGTTAGAAATTTAGAACAGCATTTCGTGACAGCTTAACATACTGTAAATGTACATGTCTGTGTGTGTATACAGTATGTAGGGAGTATGTGTGTGTATATAATTTTGATCTATAGATACTTGATTGTCATTTGTGCCTGGCTTGGACCTGGCTACCAGTTAAGTATTTATACTAATCTGGGGTCTAATCCCAGATGATGAACCTATGACTTCAACTCATACATTTGCCAAAGTGGGATACGTTGCAGAATATCGCAGAATGTCGCTTTCCAAAGAATATCATGTCAGCTTGTGTGTGATATTCCCTTCTGACAGCTTTTGCAGACCTTTCATCTTGAGTCCCAAAAAGCTGCATCCAATTACTTCCTTGTGCACCAATATTTAAATTTCCTTGAAAGTAATCATGGGCGGAGCTGCATTAAAGTCGGTGTTTTTAAAGGTTCTATTTAAAACCACAAAATTTTGCAATGTCAACACTTTCTCCGAAAATTCAATGTATATACACAAACCAGAGGGAAACAAAACAATCAAACTGCTCCTTCAAAAGTGATGGATGATTAAAGTAAAATAGACAGACTTGGTATGTGTTGGAATCAGTCTATCACATGGTGACTGATTGAGAAGAAGTAAGTAATTTCTCCTTCTGATGTGAACCAAAATGTTCATTTGGGGATTTTCACGGAAAGTTGGAATTTTGTTCTGTCTAATGGACAAATCTTTCCTGAAAAAGAGTTTGTATCCTGTTTTATGAAGTGTTAGAATTCTGTAAAGGTCTTAAATGTATTTAACATCTGGGACATTCAGAAACCTGTCAACTGTGGCGCCTAAGTAGCAAGAAAAATGAATATGTATAACAGTTTGTTATTATTATTATTATTATTATTATTATTATTATTATTATTATTATTATTATTATTTACCTCTTACAGGATACTAATGTAATAGTCCTCATCTAAGATTGATAATTACAGTATAATTACACAAAAGAGAAGATTGTTGTAGCAGACAACTAAGTAATATTATTTAAGATGCATGAAGTGTTGAAATTTGGAAATAAGACCTTTTTTGGGCTGCTGCTTTTCATAAGCATTTTCAACCTCGACAATAAGGCTACGGAGTCATTACAGTGTCAGTTCAGGAATGTTGACGGTGTGAAACAGCAAATCTTGCACGGACTGTTGTGAGCACTCAATCAAAGCTTACTTTCAAGCCAAACGGTAACCTTGAGCTTCCTTCCAGAACTCTGGAAAGCATTATCAGGTTGGATAGGATCAAGGTGGCTTTAATAGAACGTGACTTTTTACCAAGCTGTTAGTTAACAGAAACCCCAAGAAGCAAGCTATCACCAAGATGAATAAATTACTTCAAGCCCTTTGATCACAACATATGATGCTTTTACATTTGGCTAACCACAAACATTTTGCAAACAATGAAATAACACTGAAAATGACAGAAACTTATGAGTATTGTTGCTTCTAGGGCAGGCAGCACATTTAAAAGAATCAGTGTGCAGAGACAAAGATAACGTTTGAGTTTTCTCTCTTTTTTTAATAGTGGTTTAAGCTTTTAAAGCCAAAAAGTCCAAAATAATACACAAAATCTGTCCTAACTATACACACAGTGAGCTATCTAATCTAAGATAATAAAAAATTATTAAATAAGAAACGTTTATTTAATTAACTTGAATTTTATTAAAAACTCATTAAAATGGATTCAACATAAACAGTAATGACTTCCTATTATCCACTGAATAATGTAAATTCTGAATATAAATTATATTACATATTATTCATATACACTTCATTTATTCATTTACTGAAAAAGATGCTGACGTATGGTCTCCTTTTTAAAAACAGGGGCCAACATCCCATATTTCCAGTCTATTTCCCAGATCACCATGCAACCCTGGAGATGTGTTAACCACATAACCCAAAACTTGCCCAGTGCCTTTAACCTCTCAAACCACATCTCATCACCCCCTGCGGTCTTGCCGCTTTGAAGGTTTCTACCCTACATAGTAAGCTCAGTCACTCCAAAACACCAAAGATTTCTGGCACTGTACCATGAATGTTAATAAATTGCTCAAAGTGCTCCTTCAATTACTCAACAATATGCACAGGAGAGGCCAGTCTCCAAGTCTTTTCCATGAACTCCTCCAGTGCCTGAAATTTCACTTCTGCAACTGATTCCTTTCCTGCCTCCTTATAGCTGCCTTTATGATTGAGGAAGTGGACATGGTCCATTCAAACCTGATGAACCCAAATGCATTTTGTAGAAAAGAGAAGCTCTTTTAGAAATGGGAGTTAAATTCCTCTTTCACTAAGGTGCCAAATGCTTCATTCAACCTGGAAGGTTCTTCTGGGTTTACCAGGTAAATCTACCTGAAATACTGTGGAACAAAATCAACTCATCTTGAATAGATTAGCTGTGTCTCACTCTTTATTCAATTGCCTAAAACGCATGGTTTCAAGTTGATCTGTTGTTGAGCTTTGACCAAAGGTGTTCTTGTACCAAATACACTTCTAAGCAACCTTGTGTTTGTTGTTAACAATCCAAGCTTGCACAAAAGCCTAATAACATTTCACAGCTCAAGTTCAGATTTGGTACATCCTACCCAAAGGTATTGCCTCCAAGGTTTCAGTACTGAGACTCTACTGAGAAAACCATTTAAAAGCAATATAACTGTTCACCAGAGCAACAAGCATAGCTAGCTAGCCTAGATAGTTGCTGAGTAATTTAATGCTAGAAGTTATGAGAATGGAGATTATTGTGACTTTATCAGTATCTCAGTACAAATTGTCTCAGGATGTGTCTATCATTGATCCGTTGTTAACTTTCCTGAGACTGGGGCAAAATTCTTCTCCCGTAAGTGATCAGTGTTTTGACAGATTTAGGCCACGTTCACACTGCAGGTAAAAGTGGCCCAAATCTGATTTTTCTGGGGTCAAGTGACCAGGTCAGACTTCTTCAGGAGTAGTGTGAACACTCAAATCTAGCCCAGATCTGATTTTTTCAAATCAGATTCAGACCACTTCCATATGTGGTCCTGAATCAGACCCAAATCTGATTTTTTCCAATGTGGCCACAGTGTGAACAACCAAGGCGGATTTGATGCGACTTTTACGTCAATCTACATCGACATTCGTCACAATTATGCGCCGGCGAGTACGCACACAAACGTGACTACGCCTACAAAATGGATCAAATAATCAAAAGTTGCCCTCGACATCCGAAAATTTTCAAAACACTGCGCTGCCATAACACAAACATTTAGAAAGAAAAGCGAAAATGCTTACTTCCTCCATAACCTCGCTAACTTTAGCGCAACGGCGTGCTGCGTCTGACTTCATTGTTATTGTTCGTTTGCGCATGCGGGTCAGTTCAAAACAGCAAACAGTTCACAATGGTATCTGATATAGGCCACATTTTAAAAGGTAATGTGAACAGCCAAAAAAAAAATCAGATCTGAACAAAATATCCGAATTGAGCATTAAGACTTGCAGTGTGAACGCGGCTTTAGATTAGGATGCTGGACTGCTAAAAACATTTCAACTGTGCCTAGCACAGCCACTGGCTTCTACATATATAATCATTTGAGTGAGACCTGGAAGCCTGGGCACCTCCTGGATCACAAACTTGCAACCATTTCACCCAAAGGTCAGAGAAGATGCATACTAACCTTTTCAAAGTGGATCTCAGCTTGTAAGTGGGAACTGTAAAGACTTGACCAATACAAATGGGCCATTAAATAGTGTAATATTGCATCTACCTCTAGGCGTCTAGGAGTTATAAATTGTAATGTCATGTGAAAAAGCATACTCTTGCAGGTTTTTGGAACCAACCACTGTGTCACAGAAAGTGGGAAAAGATTTGTATGATCGCAACTCAAACATTTCAACCATTAATCACAGTGACCAGGATGAAAGTGTTCTTTGCTGTTGATGCGCCTTCACAGAAAAATTATATCTGTGCAGATGGTTAATAATAGTAATGTCACATGACAGATGAGAAAAGAGAATGGTAATCATCAAATGACAAGAGAATATCGATAATGACTAAAGACTAACAGAAGGTGCTAAACAATAAATGACAATTACTGGTGGTAATGAAACAACAGTGTGATTCAGGAGCTTATGTGACATGGCATGTGGAGTGAACATGTGACATGCAATAAATTATAGGTGCTACAGTACACACACCGCTAACACCGCTATCATGTCAGTGACAAATAAAGGAAAAAAGGAATTAAATGGAAAGTCAAAACAGACCAGCATAGGTGTAGCTAATAAAAAGATTAATTTATTAAGAACGCTGTAGTTTTTAAAAAGAAAGAAAGAAAAAGAAAGAAAGAAAGAAAGAAAGAAAGAAAGAAAATACATTTTCGTATTTTTATACCTGCCCTCCGATGGTATTATTGTTCACTTTTCACAGTGTCTATTAGTAAATGACACTGGGGTAGCAATTTAACCCATGTGCCTTGACGCTACACTATAGTTTGCGATTTGTGTGTATAAATGTGAGTTTGTACTGAATGTGTGCTTCTGTATGTGGTGTTTACAGGAACTGGAAATTAAGCTTTGGACTCTGTGGTAATCACATTAAAAACCAAAGTGTCTAGAGAGTGGTTAAGTGTCTGACAACATCATAACAAAACTGTACAAATAAAATGACAGTGAAGTTTAATTGAGGTTTAATTGCATTACTTTCTGTTTTATTAGGTGTGGGGGTGTTTTTTCTTTTGCACAGGACTTTGCAGAGCAGTAGCTCGAACGGAGGTGGCAGATAATGAGTACAACTCCACAATGACAGTTTAACATTGAAGGGGGAAAATGAACACAATTAGGTTAATTAAGCTCTGTGGAGAAATGTGGCTCAAGCAAAGAGGAGTTTGATTTCCTCTATTAAAGCCTGCAGAGGAAATCCTTTACTGGGCTGAATGCTCCACATGAATAAGATTGACGTCAAAATGCTAGCCCTGTAGTCTGTATTTTTAACAAGCTGATTAAGATGAAGGAGCCATTACTAGATTTTTTTTCCAAATACAAAAAAAAAAAAATAAAATTTGGCACTGAATTAAAAAAAAGAATGAACTCAGTATCCCTTCTGTTTCACCATTTGAAATAGAAAGGAAAGAAAAAATGAAAATATTCAAAAGGAAAAACAGAAAGATCAAAGATAAGGAGACCCTTAAGAATAAAATCACACATTTGACAATCTGTGAAAACCTGTCAGATGTTGATACTTTGACTCTACTTTCCAAAAGCATAAAACCATTGGACCAAAACAATACAGATGTGATTTTATTTCTGTTATTTTTCTAACATTGCATTGGTCAACTGCCTGAAAAATTCATTTTGGGTAATGAGTCTGTACACATGAAGCTGTAAATGCAGCCTAAACATTTGGCATCACAATGTGGGGTCAAAATCATAACCCTTCAGAGCAAGGGTTCGAAAAATCTGTGTTAACTCCGCTTCTAAATAACAAGCATGAAATGTTCCTCTACCCAGGGTTATAAGCAGGGTTTACTTACCCCAGGGTGAAAAGCCCTGAGGTGAAAGAAGCACACTGGCACATCTGGCCATTGATTCAACCCCTCGAATATACCTTGATTGTAGCAAAAGACAATGAACCCTACTTGATGCTTGTTGGATCACTTCCTTGAATGACAAAAAGATCAGAGCTTCATCCAGATTGAGATATCAGTATGGCATGCTGAAACGTTTGCTAAGACTCACGAAAAGGACAAGTCAGAGAAGGGAGATAGTACCTGGTGTCAACTAGTATTGCTTCAACTTCTTGCACCTACATGAGAGAAACTTCTGTATGGCAAAAACCATGTTTCATTAATGTTGAAGACAAAGAGCTAAATGAAATGCTGCAGATTATCCCAGCATTATGAGAACTTGTGTTGTTGACCTCCACAACAGGTCAGTTCTGGTGGAGGAGCCATTCCTGAAACCAGACCTAAAGATTTTGGTGGAGAATGTGGAAGAGGAACCATGGTTTTGTTAAAGACTGTACATTCATGAAATTAAAGAAGAAACACTGATCTCTGTTACTTGTCTTGTGTTAAGTACTTCAGTTCAATTTATTTGTATGGCGCTTTTAACAATGGGCATTGTCTCAAAGCAACATTACAGAAGCATAGAAAATGAAATTACTATTTATTACTAAAATCTATGCTGCGGCAAGAAAACCTTGAGAGGAAACAGGTTCAGAAGCAAACCCATCATTGTTTGTGACACTGGACTGGTTTTTTTTTTGGTCACCACAACAAATCACACGGTCTACATATTAGATTTGACACAGGTTTTATGCGGGATGCCCATCCTGACAGAACCATCCCATTAGGGTAACTCTTCAGTGGCTGGGTTAGATAACTCGTCAGTGGCAGGGTTATCACCCTGCCCAGGAATCGAACCCAGGCCATGTCAGTGAGAGCGCAGGATTCTGCCACTGGACCACATGGGCGCCTTGTGACAGTGGACTGTAAATAATGTAAATGTAAATAATGTCCTTTCTACAATGGTTTATAGTCGAGTGGAATTGGGCAACCACGAGCTCCTGAGGAACTAATAAGTCAGGGTCATTTCCGAGTTCACCACAGACCCAACTCTAATTCCATTCTTGCTGAAGTCTTCAAATGTTCGCTGATGAAGACCCAAGCACAAAGCTTGTATAGAATATTTAATTGAATAGATGTTATGTTTACATATAATGATTATATATTCCTACGGAACAAGTGACAACCACTTAAAGTAACAGCCTTGAAAAATTAACTTTTTAGTCAATATGGAATCAGTATCTTTTTGTTATTGTTTAGGAAAAGTGATAAAACTGTTTCTGTAGTTCTTTATTGTGTCTAAAATCCCAATAACCAAAACATGATGACTGGGGAGTTTTTCTATTTACTTTGTGTTGTCTGGTGTCTCTGTAGAAAAGGCTCTCAAACTCTTGATACTATACTCTTGAGTTCAACAGCATGAACATTTTTTCCTTTAAACTTTGTGGGGTCTTGTTTTGTCATTTTTTTTCCTTCTCTGAGCTGCAATTGAAGCCAGCTGCATTTATGCTGCTGTCTCGGGGGGTCTCTAAAAGAGCAGGGAAAAAAATGACACTCTCTCATAAGGCAGCCTTGGATTCTAATTCGGATAATAACACAAAGTGAGTTCTGAGTTTTATATCAATTTATATCAGATGTATTCCCAATACAGAAAAGAAAAGTTTGATTCACGTTTTCTATGTTGTTTATCCTAAACAGGATCACAGAACCTGGAGCGAACCCCCAACTCTGGAGATGCGAGGCAAATGTGTTAACCATAAAGCCAGCATGGTTACAAGGTGTAACATGTTATTAATAAATATGAAGTAACTCCTTTTAGTCAGCTTTAGTTATGAGACTTACAACAATGAAGTAAAATAGAATAAATGTGTATCTGTAAAGAGTTACACCAAACTGCAGCATGAAAATGCAAACTCTCTCTCATTCAAACTCATTCACTGAATTCATAAATCCAAGCATATAGCGTTTTCATATAGTCCATGTATATAACCTTGCAGTGAAGTAGCTCTCCATTAGTTCAGTCAATATACTTTAGAAATATTAACCAACATGTTTGTAAATAGGAGTCATCAGAATTTATTACTATTAATTCCACTATCAGATGCTACACTGCCATAAAAAAATAAAAATAAAAAAAACGAGAGAAAAAGGCAGCACTAAGAAAAGCGAGTGCCAAGACTAATGAGTCATATGTGATTTTTTTTTCATCTCTCTTTGGTCTAGTAACAAGTGAAAACTACTGGTTTCAGACCGCCACCACAGATACCAAACATACACACAGGCTGAGGAACAAGAGTGCCCACTACTGCTAATAATAGAGCAGACAATTGTATAGTCTCTCTCTCTCTCTCTCTCTCTCTCTCTCACACACACACACACACACACACACACATACACACACACACACACACACACAAAAATAAAAAAGTGCAGTCCCTACAGCACACTGCATGTTTGTCGTGCAGAGAGTGAATCACAGGCCGCCACAGCGTTGTGTCTAAAATGTCCGTTTTTTGAACACAGACCTGTCATAAGCCTCCGCTTCCTCCCACTGTCCTATTGGAGGCTTTATCCCAGGATGACAGAATGGTTGTGACATCAGCATCACCTCAATAACACCACAAGTGTAACCAGTTTTAGCAGCACGTGGAATCCCGCCCTCGTCGGGCGGAGTGTCACCCCCACAGAGTTTGCAGCATGGCAAAAATAAGGAGCAGACTGTGAGTTATGCCCTGTGTGTGTTGGCACAGCGGAGACTATTTGTGGTGATGGCTGAGGTTTAGAGCACTGGAGAGTCAGAGAGAGAGAGAGAGAGAGAGAGAGGGAGAGAAAGGGAGAGAGAGAGAGAGAGAGTGTGTGTGTGTGGTTAGGGCAGTAGACTGTTGACCCCAGCAGCCTCCAGACTCACTAATATATAGTGGCATCCACAAAAAAAAAAAAACACACACACAGGGTCACATACATCAGTCCTTCCTGTGGCGTCTTTAAACAACAACTTCGCCTCACTTTTGTGTGTGGATATAGACGTAATGGATGTTACCAAGTTTTCAAATTACAATGCACCAGAATGTTTTGTTTAGATTTGATCTTACTGTCTCGCCTGTGGAGGAGCAGCATAGCAATGATTCATTCATTTAAACAGCAAGTGGAACTAGATTCCAGGTGCCCTGTGTATCCAAAAAAGCACACGATGCAGGTTAGGATGGACCAATTCATCAAAACAAACCTAATGGGTGAAAGTCTGAACAAGAGCTGTTAATGCTCTGCGTATTTATTGCCATATTTACTGCACAAACATGTAAAGATGATTCTAAACAGACATAAAAAAAAGGAAAACTAAAGCACATATAGGTAGAAGAACAGAAGTTGTTCTGAGACACAAAACGCTGTTTAATTCTTTGAGGTATTTGACAGCTTTAATGCTTTATCTTATTTAGAACTTCCATCTTCTGGAAGCCTGGATGGAGATGATATCAGTGTGTCTGAATCTGATCTTCTTATAAATAAATGATGTTTAATGTGGATGGGGTTTCTTACACAACAGAAAAGTTAGCTAGAGGTTTACACACGTGTAGACAGCTTTAGGCCACCAGTTAAAAGCTATTTCTTCTTCTGCATTGTGTTGAAGAACTTTGCACGAACAGACACTGCACCGAAGGAATCCGGTCATCTGGACCTTTTATTCTGAGGCTAACAAACACACAGATAAGCAATGTGCTCCAACTTCCAGGCTTGTTTAAAGAGTAAAGACATAAAAATAAAATGGAATAAAATGACAAAAAAAATATTTAGTAAAAATCACATTTAATACATATGTTAATAAAAAATAAATACATAAGTGATAAATAATTTAAAGATGAAATACGATTAAGAGCAGAAAATTAAACTTACCTCTCCCATACAATCACACGACGGAAAGGGAAAAGGTGGAGCCGAAACAGGAAATTACATAGAGCCATGACAAATAAAAGGAAAGCAATCATTCAGACACCAGTTTAGTTCACAGGTTTAGTTAATTTTGTGTGGCTTATATACATATTTATCAATATAATTTCTATACCGGTTACATGTTCAGGTTACTGCACACCGCCATATTGTTGTGAGATCATGTTTGTTTATATCAGAGAGCAAGGTGGCTGTTGCTCCAGTCCCTGACCTGGAATTTCAGATTTAAATGACTGCAGGTTGTTGTTGTAAGAGTGCATATGTTAGACAGTGATCACGAGTCATGCTGGGGATTGATCTGTAATATAGCTCTGCTCTAGATGGTCAGGAACCTTCTGCAGTGCAGATGTGATAGAGACTACAGCTATTGTCTGTTGAAGCACATATGTTCACTTGGATAAGAGAGAGGGGGGGTTAAAAGAGATTGGGTGGGTAAAAGAGATTTCTCTTCCTTTACTGCAAAGTTGTTATTCATAAGAACATTATAAGAGAGAGAGAGAGAGAGAGAGAGAGAGAGAGACTCCAGCCCCAAAGCCACACATAACTACTATTAGAGACTTATGAGACAGGTTTGGAGAATTGCATGTATAAACGTCGACCCGATATGCTTTTTTTCTTATTAAAAATCGTTTTCGATTAATGGGGACAAAATGGCACTAAGATCATTTAACTTCAGATTGAAGTTGGATGGTGAGAATTTTCATGAATGTACCCTCATGATCCCAGAGTGATGAGACTCTGAGGTATCACAGCATGTTTCCGCCTTCGTTAAAGCACGTTATAATCTCCAAAGGAAAAGTCAAATCGATCACTTTATTCTTATCAATTCAAGGTCTCATTTTCAGCAGATAAACACACCACCCGTTAACAAACATCTTAGTGCGGATTATTTGTATTGTATTTTGGTACCCAGTTAAACAGCCAACTAATTGCTTCCTTTCTGGGGAAAAAATATACAAGGTGAATGCACAATACTGTGAAGTACAGCAAAAAGGATATAAAAAGTTATATAAAAAGAAAAAATGATGTTAGTTATACATAGGTTATATATGTTATTTTATCTAAGTATCTATCCTTTAATGTAAATTCATAGAAATGTATGCATTTTGATTGAGGGGCAAGATTTAGAGCTTTGTCTTAAAATTTATGACATGTCTTTTAATATAAAAATTAAAATTATGCTAAAAATTATTTTGTTGTGATGTTATTCTGTTTCACCATTAAAGGAACCAGGGCGATTTCCTGACTCGGTACATCTAGTTCCTTCTCTCTAATCTGCATTCATCTGGACACTGAGAAACCTTAATGTCTACCTTTTGGCCTTGTCAAACAAGCTAGAGTGGGGTTTGCAAAAAAATCCAAACTGTAGAACTAAATTTAAACATATCTAACAGTCCGTTTTAGGAGTTGCCAGTTAAATTTGGGTGTGTGAATCATCTACTCCAGAATTTCAGCAGGGTTGACATTTACAGTAGAGAAAGTCCTCCTACAGCACTGCAGTTAAGGAGCAATCGGAGTGCTTGAGCCAGGAGGAAGGAGTTAGTGCGTCAGTGAGGGGGCACGCTGCCTTACTGTGGAAACACATAGCAGTGAAAAACACGACGAGCTGCGAAACATCAGCCACAACACACACAAACACATACGTACAGATAGTGGCTGGTCTGGGCTTGGCATTTGTGGTGTTCTCTTGGCTTCATGGAGATTTTACTCTGTCATTATGGTATTATCCAATACAGTCTGTCTGGCCCTCAGGGAATCCCCTCTTTTCTTACACGCATCATCTAAATCTCATCAGACATGCACCAGATACAGTGAAAAGATTCTCTCTCACTCATTCTTGCTCACACACACACACACACACACACACACACACACACACACAGAGCCAGCATTAATAACTTCTTCTACACACACTGATAACCACACCCTTACCACTGTCTGCACGCCCCAACTACACTGCTCCCTTCCACACAAATAACATCTGCACAAATTGCCATTAGCATTTCATCCACGTCACTATCGGTGCAAATCAGACAACGGCGGTTGTCCTGCATAGCAATACGATGTTGATTATTCTTACATTGAGTTCCTGATTTCTGAGTTTAGTTTTGTATTGTTTTTTTTAACTCCACATACTTAGTTTGCTGTAGAGACATGCTGTATTGTGCTTATATTAGATTTTAAGATTAAGGTTAGCAATGGTGATCTGTTAGTTAAATATATAACATAACATGCATTTCCTGTGCTGTTGATAGAAAGTGCAACACTTGTGGTGTTTAGATGAGGACAACAGCCTCCTAATCAATACACAATTGCCAGACTGAATATTTATAATCACACCCTCCAGTGTCACTCAAATGAGGATGAGGTTCACTTTTGAGTCTGGTTCCTCTCAAGGTTTCTTCCTTTACCATCTAGGGGAGTTTTTCCTTGCCACAGTCACCTCAGTCACCTCAGGCTTGTTCATTAGGGATACATACAAACACATTTAAATATATCTAACATTAATCTGGGGGGCACGGTGGCTTAGTGGTTAGCACGTTCGCCTCACACCTCCAGGGTTGGGGGTTCGATTCCCGCCTCCACCTTGTGTGTGTGGAGTTTGCATGTTCTCCCCGTGCCTCGGGGGTTTCCTCCGGGAACTCTGGTTTCCTCCCCCGGTCCAAAGACATGCATGGTAGGTTGATTGGCATCTCTGGAAAATTGTCCGTAGTGTGTGATTGTGTGAGTGAATGAGAGTGTGTGTGTGTGCCCTGCGATGGGTTGGCACTCCGTCCAGGGTGTATCCTGCCTTGATGCCCGATGACGCCTGAGATAGGCACAGGCTCCCCGTGACCCCAGGTAGTTCGGATAAGAGGTAGAAGATGAATGAATGAATGAATAATATTAATCTTGAATTTTTGTATAATGTACTTTTTTGTATTATGTTTCTTATGTTCTGTAAAGGGGGGGCACGGTGGCTTAGTGGTTAGCACGTTTGCCTCACACCTCCAGGGTTGGGGGTTCGATTCCCGCCTCCGCCTTGTGTGTGTGGAGTTTGCATGTTCTCCCCGTGCCTCGGGGGTTTCCTCCGGGTACTCCGGTTTCCTCCCCGGTCCAAAGACATGCCCAATGCCCAATGCTGCCCAATGATGCCCTATCCTGCCTTGATGCCCAATGACGCCTGAGATAGGCACAGGCTCCCCGTGACCCGAGGTAGTTCGGATAAGCAGTAGAAGATGAATGAATGAATGAATGTTCTGTAAAGTTGCTTTGAGACAATATCCACTGTTAAAAGCTCTATACAAATAAATTTGAATTGAATTGAAATTAAATAAATCTATTAGTCTGAAAGCCTTACATTCTATGCATGATTTCAATGCAGGGAATTTTTTGGGAGCAGAAAGTAAAGCTTGTGACAGGAAAATATGTTGATGTTGTGTGACATCCTGGGAAAACTGGGCATAAGGCAAGAGCGTACACACACAGACACAGACACACACACGTATGAAAGCAAAACACCTCATTCATAACTAGGGGTAATACAGCATAGACAGTACGGACACAAGAAGAACGTGCAAAACTGTGTAAACATCCTTCTATCGCATACGCTTAAACCTACATCGTTCCGCACATGGCTTATTAACTCTGTAATTACATGTACACTGTTTTATTTCTAGTATACATATACTCAAACACACACCAAAACACTCACATATACTCAAGTACACACCCAAACACTCACATATACTCAAACACACACCAAAACACTCACATATACTCAAGTACAGTACACACCCAAACACTCACATATACTCAAGTACACACCCAAACACTCACATATACTCAAACACACACCAAAACACTCACATATACTCAAGTACAGTACACACCCAAACACTCACATATACTCAAGTACACACCCAAACACTCACATATACTCAAGTACACACCCAAACACTCACATATACTCAAACACACACCAAAACACTCACATATACTCAAGTACAGTACACACCCAAACACTCACATATACTCAAGTACACACCCAAACACTCACATATACTCAAACACACACCCAAACACTCCCATATACTCAAGTACACACCCAAACACTCACATATACTCAAACACACACCAAAACACTCACATATACTCAAACACGCACCCAAACACTCACATATACTCAAGTACACACCCAAACACTCAAATATACTCAAGTACACACCCAAACACACACATATACTCAAACACACACCAAAACACATACTTGAACATACACCCAAACACTCACATATACTCAAACACACACCCAAACACTCACATATACTCAAATACACACCCAAACACTCACATATACTCAAACACACACCCAAATACTCACATATACTCAAACACACACCAAAACACATACTTGAACATACACCCAAACACTCACATATACTCAAACACACCCAAACACTCACATATACTCAAGTACACACCCAAACACTCACATATACTTAAACACACACCCAAACACTCACATATTCTCAAACACACACCCAAACACATACTTGAACATACACTCAAACACACACATATACTCAAACACACACATATTCTCAAACATGCAACCAAACACACACAAGCAGACATATGCTCAAACACACACTCACTCACTCACTCACTCACACGCAAACACACACCCAAACACACACACATACTCAAACACACACCCAAACACACACATAATCAAACACACAGCCAAACACTCAAACACACACTCAAACACAGACATACACTCAAACACATACCCAAACACTCACATACACTCAAACACACACCAAAAAAACATATACTCAAACACACACCCAAACACACACAGACATATACTCAAAAACACCCAAACATACACATATTCTCAAACATGCAACCAAACACACACAAACAGACATATACTCAAACACACACACTCACTCACTCACTCACTCACATACACTCAAACATACACCCAAACACAAACACATACTCAAACACACACCCAAACACAGACATATACTTAAACACATACCCAAACACTCACATATACTCAAGCATGCAACCAAACACACACATATACTCAAACATGCAACCAAACACACATATACTCAAACACAAACCAAAACACACACATATACTCAAACACGCAACCAAACACACACATATACTCAAACACGCAACCAAACACACACATATACTCAAACAAACACCCAAACACACACATATGCTCAAACCCAAACACACACATATACTCAAACAAACACTCAAACACACACATATACTCAAACAAACACCCAAACACACACATATATTCAAACAAACACCCAAACACACACATATACTCAAACACACGGCCAAACACACAACCAAACACAACCAAGAGCAGACTTTTATTTACAACTAACACCAGAGTGAGGCACAAACTACAGACGGTGAACGAGGCTATGGGAATGAAGCAACTAACAAAACACAACAACAACAGAAGCTAGACAAAGAAACACTAAAATACCAAGACACAAATGAGGGCCATGTTCATGTGGCATGTTGGGGGGATGATGTTTAATGTGCAAAAATGATAATTCTGCACAACAATGGCAGCAGATTTGTGTAGATTTAAATGTATGTTAAAACAGACACTAACCCAAGCTCAGGATCGAAACCTTTTATCAGGTTGAAACTGAAATAATATAGAAGTAATAAAACATAACTCATGCACAATGACATGCAATATAAAAACGTCACTGCTCAACTTGCTTTAAAGCTTGAGAAGTCGTCACAAACTGTTTAGGATTAAAAACGAAGCCAAACTCAATGGGATTAGGGTCCATACACAAGCCTCATTATTAAAGTTTGTCATGCTTTACAGTGTAAGGTGCTGTTTTTCTTGCACTAGTTTACAGTAGTTTCCATGCATGGAGGTGTCCTAGGAGATTAGGCTCCGGCAGCGTGCTGTAATTCCAGCCTCTTTGTTCCACTCTTCGGGGGACAGCCAAGCAGGAGCTGGGCCACAGAGGAAGGCGCCAGGCACACACTGAGTTTTCCAGTCAAAACTTAAGGGGCCACTAAGAAAGCTGTGCTGCTCTGAAAAGTGAACAAGGAGAGTGTCAAAGTACACAGCACCATACAACAGCGGGCACAACACAAAGTGGGCCAAGGGACGCATCATTTTTACCAGGGAAATCACATTTAAATAAAGAGAGGGAGAAAAGACAAGAGCGGCACGAACAGCATCTGTTTCTAATGCTTTTTCCAAAACAACAGCATGTCAAGTTGCATGTAAAGCAGCTGTTGTTTTATGTTCTTGAGATTGCTATATGAGTAAAGCAATTTGCAGACAGACAGAAAGAGAAAGGCAGAGAGAGAGAGAGACAGAGAGAGAGAGAGAGAGAGAGAGAGAGAGAGCGAGAACCCAATAAAATGTCTAATTTAAAGTCTGGTTTAACATGAAAAAGCTTCTTTTGGACTTCAGCTCCAAAGCATAACTACTAATAGCAGAAATTAAACCACAACTTAATTTAAGATTAATTTCCCTTTATCTTTATTTAACTGAATAGAGATGTAACTGAATAGAGATATGTGATATGTGTGTTTTTTTTCAAGGTTTTGCCAGGACATTTTGGTAGGATCCATATATAATAATAATAATAATAATAATAATAATAATAATAATAATATTAATAATAATAATAAATCAGTGATTTATACCGTGTCTGTAGGTTGTGACATTTGTGCGGTGATCATTTTAGTCATTTTCAAATTAAGTCAAATCTTTAAAACTGAATCTGGCATTTCAACAGTCTCCAAACTTGAAGAATACACTAAATATAGAGCGGAATTCACACACTGTGTCCAGCATTACACACTTTTCCAAAATTGCTATGAGACTTGACAGAGAAGGATCAACTGTAAGGTTTCTCTTAATTCCACTGGCTCAGAAGGGATATACGATACCAGGAATCAGCAAAAAACTAGGAATATTTATTAAAAAAAACATAAAAATAAGCACACACACACACACACACACACACACACACACACACACACACACCCACACACACAAACACACACACACAAGTTATTCAAATTAGTCTGAGGGATTACTGAGGTATTCATGAAATGGAATATAGACGTGTTCGAACTCACCAGAAAAAGAGTAAACGTACACTGTTTACTTAATGAATCACAACAGTTGGAACCTGACAAGTTTAAATGTATAAAATTAGTTTGAATCTGAAAGTACCAGATGATGGCATTCTTGAATCTGATTGGTCAGAAGGCGTGCACAGTTTGTGTATAACTGCAGCTCGGACAGTAATCTCAGCTGTAACATGGAAGACATGAACATAATATTAACACGAATTAATATTAATGCTCTTGTTACAGTAAAATACGATAGTGTTTCTTTCTGTAGTAACAGCCCACATCCAGGGACATGTACGGCAATTTTTCCACGTTATCTAAAAAGAGTGATAATAAAAATTTTGTTTATTACTCATTAAAATGGTGACTGGAGATTTTTTTTGAACATTTATTGAAGGAGTCTCCAGGGTCAGCTCTTTGTAGCAGTCAGTAAGTAAATTTACCTGCTTAGAGGATAAAGAACATCCTAAAGCATGCCCTGTAGGGGAAATTGAGGAGAAATTAAGAATAATCTCATAAATAAAAACACAATACATAAATACAAAGTAATTTTGAACAGATTGTAAAATAAATGTATCTTTAAGGAATTAAGCGCCAAAGCATCGCTCTTTGTGCCACACACCGAGCAGTAACTAGTTCAAAAAGGTTTTTTTTCCTACTACACTGTAATTTGCATTTCACAGGGATTTAAACACACATGAAGTGACAACTTCCTGTTTGAAGTGGGCAGGAATAATTAGGAACATCTTGGATTTTAATTCGATTAGCAAAACCAGAATTAATTCTTGCCTTCAAACAGTCTGTTTAAAAGACCCTTATTGTATATTCGCTCAAATCTTTTCCATATCTGTCAAGTTCAACTCTAAGTCTTCCCAACAAACTATGCACACATGTGGAAGCGCTTTTTACAGTACAATTCTGCTTTTATGATTCCTTAATAAATGCAGGATCCTTTAAATAAAGAACAGATTGCATCTTCGCTCAGTCGTTTGTACGGCTTTGATGAGCGGCACCGGCGCTAGCTAACAACCTCCGACGTTTCGTGTCTGTCCTTGTTCGCTTGGACATGGACGCTCTTTATCTCTCACGATTTCCTTGGAGTGTGGATAGAGTTACACGTGTAGTTCTTTTATTAAATATGATATGGAACAATTCTCTGCAGCAGGAAATGATTCATAACAATTAAAACAAAAAAAAAATCATGGCTAGATAAAATGCACGTGAAGACACAATATGGAGTCCATTGAGTACGCTTGCAAGAAGCATGATTTTGGATGCAGCGTCCAAGAGAGTTGTTTCTGGGCTTCCTCTCCAGAACTAGGTCAATATGTTTTTATTATTGCTGTAGTTTCCCTGTCATACTCATAGATTGGCAGAGGGAGTAGACCCACCCAGCGCCTCAGCGTCGACTGAACAAGGGAACCTCAGTAACATGGAGTCTAACATTAATCTGGAGAAAAGGAAACTGGAACAACACACAGCTGCTGGCCAGCCTGAGGGGAGTCACATCCAATCGGCCCACACCAGGTGGTCTCTGCGACCCCTCCCTGCTACACACACATACGTGAAAGAAGCTTCTACTCAGATATCTTCATTACTTTTTTCTATACAGTCTTTTGTAAACAACTCGAGGTTACTCAGCTCACGGCACAGCAAACATCTCTCACGTCTCTGATTAACGATCTCTTCATATATTCTGTCACTCACTTAGTCTTTCAACATGATTATGTAACGTAACGGGTCTGCTTTGTGTCTGACGGAATAGGTTACAACACTGCTGAATGCCACCGACTAAAACTCCTTAGACTTACAGGTCTCCATGGTAACCTGCACACATTTGCGATGTTGTGTTTGAGTGATGGTGTTAAATTAATACAAGTGTTAAAACGAAAAAAAAGAAAAAAAACAAGAGGGTGCGAATAGTGCCAGATAATCCCTAAAGAAAGCTTAAATTGGGTTTCGTATGTTGGCAGCCAAGCAATCCCACAACACACACACTTTTCCTGTTACTGGATGATTTATAGGGACGAGTGCAGAGTGTCCAGCGTTTCTGTTGGACAGCCAAGAAGCGGAATATGTGAGGCCAGGCACCAGGCTGACCTCATGCCATCCATCTTCTTTTTTAAGCCCTTCAAAGAGGCACAACGTGTTTGAGGTACGACGACTGGTATGAGTAGAAAAATACCTGCGCACTAGAGAAACCGCAGTCATTTACCACCGAGTAGGAAAAAAGTTCTCAGCCATTCAAATGACCTGCAGGTCAAAATCGCTCTCAGGTCTTCATCTTTAACACAAACAGGTGAGTGTAGAGCACTGTATATGCCTTGGCTGCGAAATCCATGCACTTTTGCCAGGTGAATTTATTTACAGCAAGACTGCAAAATCATCATGAAGCAAGACTGCAAAATCATCTCTTTTTTTATAGTAGGAAACGGATGCCAGGAAGTGAAAGAAGTCGTCAAAACTTCAGATCAAAGTAGGAAGTTTTTAGAGATGGGCAGCTCCAAGCTAAAGGGAAAGCTGATGGGAAAGCAGAGGTGGAGAATGCTTGGCACAGCATGAGGACCACACAGCACTGAGCTCAAGCAGCTCTGAGCTCACACTGAGAGAGTCGCTGGCTCATGGGCACAAGAAACTTATTATCTTATATCCATTCCAGTTTTCGGTACTGACTAATAGAAAACCAGAAATATGCGAATTATTGCTTGCCAACTGATTTGCTTTCAGACTTAAGATACAAATGTTAGAGAAACATTTCCCTCTTGGAGCTCTCTACTCAAATCTTGGAAATGCATCAAATATTTTAACAAATTCCAAATACTGAGAGAACCATTTGCATTTAAGCTCTTCCTTGAATAGCCTTAGGACTGTAACTGCAACAGTTCTGTTACACCGAGTCTTCACCCATGAATACATGATAACAAATCGAACTTCGTGTTGAAATTGGATAGCTAGAGAAGCACTACAGAAAATGAATGGAACGAAAGATCAACCTACAGTACAATAGAGGTTTATTGGTGGCTATATGCAGGTGATGGAGCTGCAGATTTAAATGTGCTTGAAGAAGAGGAAGAAAAAGAAGAAGAAGAAGAAGAAGAAGAAGAAGAAGAAGAAGAAGAAGAAGAAGAAGAAGAAGAAGATTAGCAAGAGACTTAGGACAGGAGAGATGAAAGTCTATTTACGTTTAATACATTTGCCTTCAGAGCAACACACTTGCTCAATTGCCCAGTGGAGGCATCTTACAGTTTTTTTCAGGTGCTAACAAGCATCGTTCAATACCGAAACCACATTTTCAAAACTGTTCACACAGTCTGCATTACCAACATGCAGCATGTTGACCAAACAGTTAATCTCACCTACAAAACTCACTCAGACCAACATAACACTGCAACAATTCTCATTCAGAAAACACACATTTCATTCACAACACACTGACCTAAAAAACACTAACAACAGGAAGCATTACATAACTGATGAACTTTTTTAAAGTTTCAATGATTTTCCCCATAAATCAGTTATTCATATAGAATACTGTAACACAATTTCACTTTACTGAAAGCATTTGTAACACGAATTAATCAGAAATTAATCAAAATTTCATTTTTTTTATATGAATATAGTACTTGAAAATTATAACCAAAAGGTGAAAAAAAAGAGGGAAAAAACTCCAGGGATAATAAAAAAAGAATAAATAAAATACATTCTATATATTACTGTAATTGTGTAGTTGTTCATTATATTAAATTATAGTGATGGTTCTAGTCTGATTTGGCCACAAGTTCTAATCAACATCATCTTCCACCTCCACGCAGATAAAAACCCCTCTATGGGGTTTAAGAAAGGGGAGTATGGAGGCAGGTATAATATTGACATCCTGGGATGTGCCGCAAACCGCTCTGTGACTGCAGCAGAGTGGTGGAATGCCACATTATCCCACACAACAATGAAGGAAGGGGAGTTTAATGCCCTTTGTTCAAACCTTCATTGGACATTGCTGCACACATCATGATGTTAGCTCCCCTTTGGCCTGGGACCTCCAGAGTCGCTCTCTGTCCCATTACATTTCTTCCCTTGCGTCGTGTTTGTGCCAGGTTGAATCCAGCTTCATCCACAAAGATAAAAGTATGTGGAGTTCGTCTGGCTTCCATCTCCATTACCCTCTAAATTGCAGACAGTTTCACAGTAATTGACATTATGCATCAATGTGTATGTACCCTGTTTGGTTACTGAACAGACATCTTACCTGGACATATTGATACCTGAGTTCTTACACACATTCACTGTTTCTCTCAAAGGGTACAGTGTACAGTTGCTTCGTCCTTATTTTATGTTTCTCTAGGACTCTGGCAATTGTTGTTGTGCTGACCATATTCACATTTTCAAAAGTGCCATTGTCTACCAGCACGCTATCCCGAATTTCCCGGAGTTTTATTGCATTGTTGGCAATTACCATATCCAGAGATGGGGGACTCGAGTCATATGACTTGACTCGAGTCAGACTTAAGTCGTACAGTTGAGACTTGCTTGACAAATATTAAAAAAAGACTCGACTTGACTTTGACTTGACATTCATGACTTGAGACTTGACTCGGACTTGAGTTAAATGACTCGAAATAACTTGTTTTTTGTTTTTGTTTTATCTTTTTTGTCTATTTTGTTTCTAAATCTGTTTTTAAACGCACGCAAGAGCGTAATCTAACCACGTGACGCAGCAGGCAAGCAGCGGGAGCGAGCGCACTAACTAATAAACCTTAACAGTCATGACGAAATATGAAAGGCGCTACACTAAAAATAATTAAGTTCAGGTACCGGGATTTTGTGCAAGATGAGAAGAGAAGAACAGCAGAATGCGACCACATCGCTCACAATTGAATGACAAAGTTATATCAAATTAAATTTTTTCAAGCGCAATGTAGTGTAAATGGTTGGTCACTGTTTATGTGGAAATGTCAGCTTTTTTGCAATAGCGCTTATAATTGGTCTTCAGTGTTAGGCTTTGAGTGAAAAGCGTATGGATCGTTTATGGGGATGCACATATATATATAAAAAACAAATATAAATATAAAAAACTTCAGAGTTGCAAGCACAGCCATATTCTTGTCTCGCATGCACACGCACACACATTCTATTTAAAGGGATAGTTCACCCAAAAATAAAAAATGTTTGAGGCATATTGAAACTTTTCATGCTTTTACTGTATGTTGGCCTTATTTCAGTTACATTTACATCTTATTCTTTGTAGTTTTGATTTTTATTCAATTTTAGATTTTTATTGTATTTACAACTCACCTGTATGTGGACACCTTTTAAAAATAAATGCATATAATCATTTTTGTTGCAAATAAAACTCTCATAGTCCATAAATACTGTAGATTTAACTTTGTTTAATATATACATTTAGTTAAATCATCAAACATCTGTATGACTTGCTAGTGACTTGCTTGACTCAAGCTACAACTTGACTTGACTTGCTTGACATAAAGCAGTGACTTGACTTGACTTTACTTGACTCTCACAAAAAATGACTCGGACTTGCTTGAGACTTGAAGGTTAAGACTTGAGACTTACTTGTGACTTGCACATGTGTGACTTACTCCCACCTCTGACCATATCCACAATGGCAATTTTGTGGGCAACCTTTGGATCCTACAGTAAATCACAACTATTACTGTATTGTTTTTTATTTTTAAATTGCAATTAGCTTGTAATGATTATTTTTTTAATTTTTGGTTATAAAATTCAGAATATTTTAAAATAATTACTGCATAAATGCTTGGAATTTACCATCATTCTGTTTTGAATGTGTTTTTAATCATTTTGAATGCAGTGTGTTAGCATTAGAAAAATGTGCTGAAAGTACACAGTATTCTGCATGTTGTGGAGTACGAATGGGAAAAGAGTTCCTGAATTTTCTGAATGCATTTTGTCTGAAAGCAATGAAAAATGGTTCACAGTTTGGTCTGCATTGACTTCTGTTTCGCTGACTGTGTGAAGAGTTTTGAAAATGTGGTTTCAGTATTGAACAATGCTTGTTAGCAACTGAAAAAAAACTGTAATGATCCTGGGATTTGAACTCACAACCATTTCAAGGAATTCTGGAAGCTAATTTGAATATTCTTTAAGCTCCTCCTGCTCCTGTTCTCCATCAGCCTGCACACAACATGCCACATTCAGGTTCTTTCTAAATCTTAAGGTGGCAGAACGGCGTGTATAAAACTCAGCATGGAAGCACAATATATTATCTGACGGAAAGTAAGAAAGTCCTATATGTAAGAAAGCTTTGATGGTGTTTGGAACAAACTATTTTTCTAGAAAATTAACTGCTATAAAGAAGGAATGATCCTTACTTCTGTTGTTTTCTGTCTGAGAGGAAGGCCCTCAGTCTAACCTAAGGACACCAATTACCCTTTTTATATTGTTTATTAGGTTCAGTTTTCCCCTTTGAATCAGAGCTAATCAGAAACTTATTGAAAAACGTCTGGCGACAGTTTGCATTTACTTGTTTTTTATGTAAATGTAACATGTAATTTAATGTCTAGTTCAATCTGCTTGATTTAAATAGTTAGTAATTACAAATCAAGCATAGGTTTGCTTGCATCTTTTAAGTTGTTTATTACAATACTGTTATGAAGACTGTAAAAAGTGTCCTTTCTCGTTCCCATGTCTCATTCCGCAAATCATTTAATATCATTATTTATGATCACTTCATGGCAATAACATCAAAACTACAGTACTGAACCCAATGGCTCTCATTCAGTGTATTTCATTCAGAGTTGAAAGAGTTACAGTAACGCTGTTTGTTTTGTGTTGTCCTGGTTACACAACTCCGCTTGACTACACAACTGCAGAAAGGACAATCTTTATAATTACTCTCTCTGGTGTCACCCAGATTAGAACGAGGTTCCCTTTTGAATCCGGATCCTCTCAAGGTTACATCTTCATGTCGTCTCAGGGAGTTTTTTCTCGTAATCTTCACCTCTGCTCATTAGGGATAAATATAAATTACAGTCTTTTGGATTTTTAAAAAATCAATAAAGCTGCTTTGGGATATTGTTAAAAGCACTGTACAAATCGAATAAAATTGAATTGAACTGGTTTCTCTACATCCAACATAAATTAAACCCTTCACATTGAGGATTAAAGCCCCAGGTAGGGAGCTGGCATAGTGAGTCAGCGACGTTTCATAATGGAAATGGATTAATATTAATTAGAAACTTCTTTGAAGAGATTAAATCATGTTTTGAGGAGAAATTGAATATTTTATGTAAACTACACAAAATATGTTCTCATAACTAAATAAAGCCACATTTCTTTCTCCCTTCTATTCAGTGTATCCAGGAGGTCTGAGATGTATTTTCTTTTATTATAAATCTAAAAACATTATTGTGATATTGGTGGAAATCACAATCCACATCAGCAGATGATTATATCTGTAGAGTTCCAAGCACAAATATCAACTCAGACCTGTGGAAAGTTCAGGAATAGAACCTTTTGATTTAACATATCATAATTGTTGACGGAGCAAATACGAACGTTAAGGTTAATATGTTAATACTGCCATGAAGTCTGGGATTGTAATCATTTACTTTTTTTTATGGAGTAAAAAAAATATTTTCTGAACTACTGATTTGTTTTTGACAGTTATATTTTTAGTCTCAGTCTCTTTCTTTTTTTTTTCTTTGTTTATAATTGGCCAAAACAATGGTTAATCCAGGAGATGCACATGCAGAAGGACAGAACGGTCACGGTAAAGGTCTTGGTACACACTGAGGTGGCGCTTCTGTGCACCAGTGCTGCAGCTGAGCGTAGAGCCCAAACCACTTGTATCGTCCACAGCTAAACATAGAGCAAACTCCAGGCCAGAAAAATAAGAAGCCAATTTCAACTAGGAACCAGAGTGTACTCTTTCTACGAATGTAACACAGTCCCCCAGCCCTTTTACTTCAGCCTGGCAAATGTAAAAAAAAAAAAAAAAAATGAATCTCTCCCATGTGGGCTTGTCTCTTAATTACCAGCAAGGCAGCACAACTGTTTCTCGTCTCTGACAGACAAAACAGAAGAACTCAGCGCTGTCTCATAGGCCTGTTTTCATATTTGGCTTTTAAATGATGATATTAATGTCCCTGAAATAGTTGTGTCTAGTATTCAAGCCCGCATAATAACAGTCATTTGTCGTGTAGAATATCAAGTCTGAGCCGCAGGGGTTCACACTATAGCACTGGAGGTGATGTGGTGGAGTTGGCATGTGTGAAAAAATGTGTGTGTGTATGTGTGTGTGTGTCTGTCTGTCTGTTTAAAAATAGAAAAGAGACATTTGCAAAACATCTGTCATTTAATCATATGGATATAGAATTTTCTAATATTGTTACTGAGTAATCATATATGTCCAGAAAGCAAAAAAAGCAAACATGATTAAAATCCAAAAAGAAATTGTGATGTTTGAAATGAGGAACAGCAACAAAAACATTTATTATTCAGAATTTTCACGATGTATTTGACACATCATTAGATGCAACTTACACTGGAAAAGTGCATTTTTGTTTTTGAGTGTGCGTGTGTGTATGTGTGTGGTATGAAACACTTTAAAATATACCAATATATATATATATGTGTGTGTGTGTGTGTGTGTGTGTGTGTGTGGTTTTTTATATGCTTATTACTATAATATTACAAACTGTAAAAAAAGCAACAAAAAATGTAAAAAAAAAAAAATTATATGTATATATATATATATATATATATATATATATATATATATATATACATATATATATATATATATGTATATATATATATATATATATATACATATATATATATATATGTATATATATATATGTATATATATATATACACGTATATATACATATATATATATACATATATATATATATACATATATATATATATATATATATATATATATATATATATATATATATATATATATATATATATATATATATATATATATATATATGTGTGTGTGTGTGTGTGTGTGTGTGTGTGTGTGTGTCTTGAGGCAAAGTAGTGTGCGTGAGTAAGAGCATCCTCTAATTGCAGCATGGCTTTTTTTTTAGTATTCCTGTGACTCATTGATTTCATAATGATGTCAGCACTGGGGCTTAACCCTGTATATATATTCCTATATCGAAAATTCAATTGGAAGTTCTCAGAGGAAGAATCCTCTATAGAAGTTAAAACTGCCACATCTTCCTCATCTGGCAAGACGTTACCACGACACATCTTTGAGACGACAACTGCGAGAAACAAGAAAATAAAAAAACTGCATTGGGGCTTTTTCCCCTCTAACGAACACAGAAACTATCCGTCTGGATTGCTAAGACATTTTTCAGGGAAAGAAGCATCTGTTCTTCATCACTACAGTGAGTATAAGAATCTTCCTATATTCTAGGAATCTTCCTTGAGGCTGTGAATCTTTAATATTAGATACAATAGGAGATACCTGTGTTTGTGACTGGAGGTGTTTAAGGTGTGTGCAGTCAAACAAATACATCTAACATCCCAAACTTCTGTTTGTTTGGGAAGCAAACAGAAGTTTGGGATGTTAGATGTATTTGTTTTTCCTTTTTCTCTGAAAGTGTTAATGCTAAATAATTTGAACTTTACAATGATTCCATCTGTGATTTTGTTTAAGAGAATCTTGTTAATCAGTGAGCTGATGAAAAACTCCTCTCTCTCTCTCTCTCTCTCTCTCTCTCTCTCCAATTTCAATTGTTTCAGAAGATTTTTGTTGTTCAGTGTTTGAACGCAGTTGCGATAGTGATGATCTTAAATCAACAGGTTTCCATGTCTGATCTGTCAGTGATGAGGCCAAGCAGGGGCTTCATATCATGTCAGTGAGCAGCAAAAAGTCATTATTCATGCTCCAGTCCAGACTGAATTCCTCTCTTATATAGAGTGTGCTGAAAGGCAGCTCTGGTCCTCTCTAATTGAGTGCAGAGTGTGTCTACTCGCTTCAGATCCTATGTGCTGTTCTAGTCTGTTACTCAAACCACACTCAGCGAGACATTAGAAATTGAATGTAGATATTTCTCAATTTCTTTTCTACTCTTTCCCCCTTTCTTTCTCTGTCACATATGGCTATTTTAGACTAGTTCAATATGAGATTTTATGACTTAAGGCTTTCTCAAAAGTTTTTTTTCTTTCGTTCTTTGTTGGGGTGAAATCTTAGCATTGTTGTTAAGATAAACAAATGCAACCACATAAATGATCGCATGATGTATCATGCGGTCATGTATCATCTACTGAAGTAGCCTCAAGGTCCCTGAAGGTGTCTCACAGGTGATCTACAGGGTTGAGATTCAGATTGATGGCTGGATTTCATATCATTTAAATTCTGGATGAGAAAATATCTTTCTGTGGTGTTGCAATGTTGTCTCATGCTTCTGGGGTTGGGGGTTCGATTATTTAGTGCATGCATTGTGGGCTGATGGGCATCTCTAAATTGTTCACCACCTTGTGCCCCGTGTCTCCTTGCACTGACTAGAATAGAATAATACAGCAGGGATACAAAACATACACCAGGGATACAAAAAGAATAATGAATAATAAGATAATAAACAGAAAACAGAGTAATAAAAAGTGCAGAGTGGGACAAACATACTGAGGTAGACATATGTGCAAGAATAGACAGATATACTAGATGGACTGATAGACATGATAAACCTGCTTATACTTCAGGTGTATAAAAATTCAGTGAGAATAAAATAGCCACAAAAAAACAATAACAATAGCAAAAGCACTGGCAACATCAACAATAACAACTACAACAGCAGCAAAAACAACAGCAACGGTAACAATATCAACATCAAAAATAACAACTACAACAGCAAAAATAACAACATCAATAATGACAACTACCACAATAACAATAACAACAGCAACGGGTACAATAAAAACAATAACAACAGCAACAATAATAATTACAACATCAACATTAACAACTACAACAGCAACTAGAACAATAATAAAAGCAACATAAAAACAACAATAATAATAGCGGTAATAACAATAACAACAGTAACCACTACAACAGCAAAAAGAACAGCTACAACAGCATTAATAACACTAACAGCAATAACAAAAATAACAACAGAAACAACAATTACAACAGCGGTAATAACAATAACAACAGCAACAATAAAGACAACAGCAAAATTAAAAAATATCTTGATAAAAAGCACATTTTAAATATTAAACATAAACTAAATAATTAAAATCTTCCCTTCGTTAGCAGGTCACAGTGCAGCACAGTAACAATGTTTTCAAGAGAAAATATGTTGACTATAATCAAATCTACCTATTTTTTCCAGGCCAGTTTTTTTTTCTTCTTTCTAGAAATAAAAATGCAAAATTGTCTGAATGTGACCATTTCAAGCATTAAAGATATTACAAATTAAATACTATAAATAATAAAAAAATATATATAAATACTAAAAATATGCTTAATAATCTTTTTATGCTTAAGTTTTGATTACTATAAATCTTACAAAGAAATAACAAATAAACTTCACTATATTTAAGAGATTTTCCACTAGCCATGATGTTTTTGTTTTTGCTCGTTTCTTTTTCTTAGAAATGGATTAAAAATAGTAGAAAATGTTGATGTGGATTAAAAAGTTTGTGGATTAGAAGCAGACCTTTAAAAACAGATTTCCTGGCTTTGTTCTGGTTTGTTCCATGTTGTTGTTTTTTTTTCCTTTTTTAAAATCTGTTTATTTGAAGGTAATGGAGACTTTTGAGTGACCTCGAGTTAGTATTTTTTCCCTCTAGCAAATGTGAAAAGTGTTTCTATACAGCAAGTGGTGAGAGGACCACATAAGAGGACCGGAACAGGTTGGCTGTAACACGATGAGTTTAAGAAGATCAAGTAGGTCAACACAAAAATATCATAAAGGAAACCTGCTACAGGAGGAAAGAGGTCATAAAATGCCAGAGACGCACTAATTTGCACTCTGCTGCTTTCCTTAGGGGCAAATAGTTTATCAAGAAAACAAGAGTCTTTAATTAAAAGAGCTTCTCGGTGAGGAAGGCAGTCTGTTTGCTATTAAGCACTAATGAGTGAGTGTGTAAAAAAAATTAGGTTTGTGCAATGAAAACTAAATAAATAAATAAACAAATAAATAAACAGTGCACATGTTGTCCAGAAGCTAGTGTCTGTAATTTCCTAAAATGCATTTGTAAGGAGCTAAAATGTGGCTCCACGTGGACCAGTGCATGTGAATCATAATCTTAAAAGCTGGAGCTTACGACATATTTTAACGCCTGAATCAAGCATAGTAAGGACTTTTTTAGGGAGTGCGCAATTACAAATATATCTCTTACAGCAGTAAACAAACAAAGTGTAGAGTAGAGTTCAATTAAATTACAACAGAGTATCTTAAAGTATTATAGAGTACATTAGAATTGAGTAGAGCACATTAAAGTAGATTAGATGAAAATAGAGAAGATTAGAATATTTTAGAGTAAAGAAGTGTAAATTAAAAGTAGAGCAGATTAGAGTATAGTGTAAAAATTAGACTAAAAAAGATTAGAGTATATTATTGTAGAGTACATTAAAGGAAATTAGATTAGAGTATCTTAGAGAGTAGTTGAGTAGAGTCAGGTAAAGTATTAGCGTAGATTTCATTTGAGTAGAGGAAAATAGATTCGAGTAGAGTTGTTTAGAGTCAATTATAGTAGAGTACGGTGAGGTAAAGTATTAGATTACATTAGATTACAGTAAAGCAGATTAAAGTAGATAGAGTGAATCAGATTACGGTAGATTAAAGTGAGGTACAGTAGATAAGATTAGAGTGGAATATAATATTGTACATGAGATTGATTAGAGTACTTTGTAAATCTGTAAAGAGCAGCACAAGACATAAGTGTACAATAAGCTCACCAAATACCACAGAGAAGAGAAATTATTTGTTAAATATTTGTTTTTTGGTATTACTTAAAAAATCCAGTGACAAAGCTAAGATTGACTGTTGGGAAGTAGATGTGGACGTGTCCAACAATGTGACAAAGTTGTATACAAATACTGTACGGAGCAACTTGGTGCAGCAACTACCGATGAGAGTGAAGACAAAAGAGAGCACTGCTCGGTGACAAGGGGTGCAGGAGAACACTGCTGGATTTTATACACAAACACCAAATTTCCATCCCGAAAGTTTTATTTTAGTGACATAACCCAATGGTAAACAATGTTACTATGGCAACCAGTTATAGTACAGTGACTAAAATCACTGTATGTATGAACGTAGCATCAGATCTTTGCTAAAAAACAAACATCACTTCTCCCAGCACTGTAAGTGTGTGACTGAAGCCTCTCTAATGGTTTAAAGGCGCCTATGGCAGTGCTGAATGAGCATGTCTGCTGTGTGCGCTGGCAAGTCCAGCTTAGAGGAATTCCTAGAATTCCCTTGATGTGTCTGTGGGTGGGATGCTAACACAAATGTGCGCCATGAAAAATCAATGGACACGGGTTTAACAATCTGTAGATCATCAAACAGTGTCTCACGTTTCTGGAAAAAATAGGACAGGACTGAATAACAGTTAGATGGGCTTAACTCAGCGACATGCAATTATCATGGAATTCAATGATTATGATAGCATTATAACCAAGTTTACATCTCGAGAAGTGTAATGAACTGGAAAGTCTTTTAAATTAAATCATTTTTTTTTTTAGATGTAAAAAAGGTTTGCATTGGCACAAGGGTATTGGTGCTACCCAACAATCATGAAAATCCCTGAGCAAAGGCTTTTACACTGCACTCATGGACTTTTTTCATGGCACATAAGAGATGTTTTGAGGAATATTTTGCTTTTGCAGAGTCCTGGATGCGCTCCAGAACATGCGTCAAACATTCATAAGGAGGCAATGCTCTAATCCTGGATGAGCGTTCAGCACTGCTGGATGATGGGTGATCATGTTATTTCGTGATCATGATCGGTTATTTCTACCCTTCTGATTAAAGCAGAAGAGGGAAAAGAGGGAATAGAATGAAATAGAAGGATGCTGGGTATAGCCCCAGTTTTCATTTCTTTTGGGGAGTTTTTCTACAAAATGCAGGAAATGGGTGCGATCATGGGAAGAATGATTGTTGGTACCGTGAAGTACAGAAACATTTCCCTCCTGCATAGCAGCATTTAAGGGCTTTGAAATGTCCCTTTTTGTATTAAAGACAGTTCAAGAGCCAGATTTCCTCAAGAGAGCACTTAGGTATCTCTCCAGCAGAGTTACAGTGAGAGGCAGGAATGTTTCCTATAAACAGGCTCCAAATTCAAAGTTGCGTGTCCAGCTCACTGTAACAATTTACTACGTGGGGGTTCAAGCCAAATGTATGAAGTCGTGTGGGTCGCTATAACTGAAGCTATCCACGGATGACTGCTCTGATGACACATTTTTTGTCTCTGATGATTTTTACATCACAGTCCTGTAGGAAGAGATTATGGATTTTGGGTTGTCATTTCTGACCTCTGACTAAAAAGCAAAACTCATGTTTGCTTGTTTAACATCTCTAACACTGACTTTTCACATGTTCACTGTTTGGACTTCAGCATCCTGGTAGCAGAAAATGTTACCAGAATTAGTTACAAAAGGCAAAAAGAGGTTTGAGATTAAAGTCTGTATAATTGAGCAGGCTAATACTCGCTGCTAATGCTAGTGGAATGACATACTGGTTCGAAGATATCTCTAACTGCTGGGAAGGAAGCACACATGTACAAGACTTTTCTGCTACCGAAACCGAGAAAAAAGATCAAGAAAAAGGAAAAAATGGAATCTTAGCAAATGAAATGATGTTAAATGTAGTCCGTATTACATGATTGAAATAAACGCAATATGAGATTATTAAACTAATTTCTAGTTTAAGTCTTTACTCATTTCAAGCTAGTTTGGGTTCATTGTGTGTGATAGATAGATAGATAGATAGATAGATAGATAGATAGATAGATAGATAGATAGATAGATAGATAGATAGATAGATAGATAGATAGATAGATAGATAGATAGATGTTTAACATTCAAGCAGCCTCCGTGTCCCAGTCGAAGATTTTAAACTATAAATAATGGTATAAAATGTTCATCTGTGTGTCTCTGGGATCCACTGTACACTGTAACAGTTCCTCCTCCAGGTCGCTAATTCATACCTCATCCTGAAATGAGGCACAAAAACAGCGTGAACATACGTGCCAAAGAAATATCACATGGTTAATAGCTCTCTGGTCCGTCGTATAAGTCACTGGCTTGCATAAAGAAATACAACCCAACAAGCCCAACACACTGGTTTCTAATGAGCTCTGCCATGTCTCTGGGCTGCTTCCACCGTATATCACATGCTCTTAATTGGCTCTTTGGGGTGTAAAGAATGCTGTGAATTTCCTTTAAAGTGTGTCTTCAGAAATCCAGTGAGCACGTCTGGCTGATATGTCAGCGTCTCACGCCTTCCTATTTAATCATTATTCACACACACACTCATGTACAGATAGGGCTCTTCATCTAGCTGAAACGTTCCTTGGGCGCCACCTTCTTGCCACATCTGGCCTCTCTTTCTTCTTGTTCTGCGTCTTCTTCTTCCTAAAACACACACACACATATTCATACTCACTACTACACAAGGATTGACTCTTTGTGAGGGCTCCCCGAGTCATAACCTCCCCTCCCACTCCTCCTCTCTTCCTTTCCACCCCCCTTTTCTCTCTGTCTTTCCTCCCTCCCTCACTCTTTCTCTCTCTCTCTCTCTCTCTCTCTCTCTCTCTCTCTCTCTCTCTCTCTCCCCTCCTTCACTCCCTCAACCTGCACTCAGACAGTTTTGCTTAAACTTTCCCATCACTGCGCTGGTCCACAGCCTCCTCTATAACAGGCTGAAGCACAGCCTCAGGCAGCATAAGAAGAAGAGACGCTGCCTTGCTCAGATCACCTGGAGAACACACACTCACAACTCACATCAAGTAGAATTTTCTGGATTGCTTTTGCCTCAGTTCTGATTGATTCAGAAACTTTAAATGAGTTCGGTGGAGATCAGAAGAGAGAAGACGAGGATTTTTTTTTTGTAGGGAAGAGAAACATGTTGAAGAGCTGATTTGGTGAAAGATTTAAACGAAAGGAAAAGAAAACATCTGCATCTTGGGGGCACTGATTGTTTGGTGCTTGGTTGTTGTTTGGTTTTGTTTCATAGCAGTTTGGACACTAAAACTTTGTCAGTCTATAAGTACTGAGAGGACAGAAGCCAGTCTGAGAAAAAGACATCGTTGTTGGAGAGTAAGTTCTATGTGTATGTGTATATGTGTGTGTGTGTGTGTATGTGTGTGTATTGTCTCTAAGCTGAGGGTTTTACTGTTTTGTTGTGGCCTAGAGGACTTGCTGGAATTTTTTTTTTCTGAAGCATGATGAACTGGTTTGAGTTAAAACACGTCCTGTAGCCTTTCAGCATTCTCTACTCAACTCATTCTCAGGAAAAGAGGACAGACATTTATTTTGTGGTTTAAAATAAATTCTTCCATTGTCTGTTTGCATTTATACACCCAATATAGCTACACAATGAACAACCATCGCCAGAACTTACATTTCCGTTTACCGTGCCAAGTTTACAGATGATTCAGATACTGAGAAATGATGTGTCTTCCAGCACGTGGACTCCAAACTTTATCTCATGTGTTTGTGTGTGTGTGTGTTTGTTTTGTGGGTTTTTTTTGTAGATTACAACAATGTTGTGTTCACGGAGGATACTGCAGCAGTGGTGTTTGGCGGTGTTTTTATTGTGCTCTCCTGTGCCGCACTACGGCAGGCCCATGGACGCCCTCAGCAACAGAATGTAAGTCAATGCACTTTTAAAACTCGATGCGGTGTGTGTATGTGTGTATAAGAGCAAAAAAAAAAGAGAGCGCGAGAGAGAGAATCTTCCATCCATCTTTAGGTGTCCATGTGAAAGCATTTATAAATAATAAATTATTAAAAAAAGTTGTTAATGCAACTTGTGCTACTTTTACTTATATCACCTGTCAAACAGTAGGAGAGTGAGGTGGGTGGCTGTACAAGGATGGAAAATGTGTTCATTTGGAGATCGTGCTAGGAGTTGTTTTCATTGCTAGCGCCCACCTGTGTGTTTACTTAGAGGGGGGTGAACACTCGCTCCGATGGAGCGCTCTGACACCCTCCACCTCTCCACCTTTCCCGCCTTCTCAGATCACTCCCTTCTCAGCTTGTTGGGCCATGACTTAATTTCTTACCATGTCAGTCGCCTGCTGCCATCCGTTTCTCCGGCAGGCCTACCCTCCTCGAGCCTGCGCCACAAGGGGCCCGCTGTCTGATAGAGAGGGGGCTTACAGAGAGGAAGGAGCAGCAGAGGTGAGGAGTAAAAGAGAGAGAGAGAGAGAGAGAGAGAGAGAGTTGTTGAGAGTGCTGATGCTGGACTAGGCTGCGACCCAAGCTAAACGCACTCTCCTGCTGGAGTACATTATACCGAGCCGAAGAAATGTGCTTTCATGTCCGGCGCAACCCTGACCAGGGCCCAGGATGCAAAACATAGTTCTGGAGAGCCATTTGCTTTGGAAGGCTAATCTCCCATAATGCTTGTGCACTCCTTGGCCCTGCCTATGGTGGCTTAACCTTCCAATCAGCTTTTAATGAAGCGTTTGAGAGAAACAGAATGAGGGTGTGTGTGTGTGAGAGACAGTGTGTATAGGTCATGATTCATGTATTTGGTCGAAAATCAAATGTGTGTGCTTAGCGAGTGAGAGAGCAAGAGAGAGAGAGCGAGAGAGAGAGAGAGAGAGAGAGAGATGTTTGTCTTTGCGTGAGTTCATCACTCATCCTGTTTTCTTGAGTTTTGCTTATACCGAGAGTATTTCAATGTTAATGTAACTAACTCATTTTATAAATGATGTTACAAAACAAATACACAGACAAATTTCCTTTTTGATACGGAGTGTTTTTGTTGGGATGGTACAGTCGAGTTTCTGCATGAAGGAGCATAGACTCTCAAGCAAACTATGAAACTGCTGCTGTCTAAAATCCGCTTTGCGTACTGACTGAGCTCGTTTTCATAGTTTTAGCATTACAGGGAGGATCTGTTGGAGCTGTCGTGTTGATGCAGGATCGAGCTCTGGGCTGATTCATATGTCTGTGTGTGTGTGTGTGGTCTCTACTCTCATACAAGCAAGTTCCAAGTGTGTTTGTTTGTTACTGGTGGAAGGTGGTGACTGCTTGTTGGATGAGATGGGCTTGGCCATTCACGGCTCTCTTTAATGATGCATGTCTCGTTGCCAAAGACTACGATGCGTCATTTCACCTTTGACCTTGTAGACTAATAGTCAGACTATTCTCGTTACTCCGCCACCTACACTGACTGAAAACACACCATAAACAGTTCCTGCTCTGATCCATTAATCTGCAATAATCACAGCCAGGACAATTAAAATCTTTTTTTAGCAAAATGTCAGAACTTGTACCAATGCAGACTTATCCAATTTTAGTCCTGATAACAATCTCTAATAGACTAAACTCTGGCCAGAGTGGAGGATATTAAAGTATCATGTAGAGGCAGCTGGATGAGAACAGAGAAGGTCTTTCATCAGGATCCACTCAAGATCTTTTATCATTGTAGGGGCTCAAAAAAACATCCAAAAGGGCGTTTACTGTATATAACAAGCTTATGCTGACAAGCCGGCAGAGTTGACAATCTGCCATTGAGCACAATGCCTCCTACTGGAGTTTAAACTGGCCTCGTCCCAAGTCAAGTCAGCCAAAGAAGATCAAACACACATGCGGCAGAAAGATTTTCGGTACAGGGCACTCCCACAAATTAAAAAAAAAAAAACACACACACACACAGATAAACATCTTCATATCTTAATGTGGAGCAAAAAAAAACAAAAACTATTTGATAGCTTACAAGTGAAGACTTTTTACCCAACTGATTTTGCTGAGGCACATGACGTGAGACTCCTGTTCAAGTTTTTAAAAAATTGTAGATTAAGTAGAAAAATATGTTGTGCTTAGAATATTTATTGTAACAAAGTCTGTTTATTTCAATTAGCACAGCTACCCGAGTCTAAAGCCATTTCTGTAGACTTCACAAATCTGAACAAAGCGAAGCTCTGAGCAATGACTTTTGACTTTTGACTTTCAGTCACTCAGAATGTCTCAGAGTAAGGTTTGTCTGCCAAATGCTGAAAATGTAAATGTGAGTGTAAAATGGTGTTAGAACAGATTGTTTGTTTAAAAGCACATTTCTAATGCACTAAAGTTCTGAAGTTTACAACATGAGAAATAATTGAGAAATAAGTGGAGCTCATTTATTTGTTTTCTCCTCTGAGCTCACTGAGATGCAGATTCTCAATATCTAATCCCATGGGCTATGGGATGGCATGATAACAGTGCATGGAGAGCTGACTCTCTGCTTTTATACATTACATCCACACACACTTTCTCTCAGCGTGGTTTTTAGTGCAGCCTTCAGTCTTGTCTGCTCTCGTCCCTGTTCAATATCGAGTATCCAAAATGGTGATGGATATTTTATTTTAGAGAAGAATACGTGTCATTTCATTCGTGTATCTTCGTGTGTCTGTGTGTGTGTGTGTGTGTGGTGTGTGTGTGTGTTGTGCAGTGCTTAATGATTTCAGGAAAGTTCTCTCTCATAAACTATTTAGGACACGTGTTGAGGATGATAAACTGTTTTTTTCCGAAGAAGGGGAAACTCAGCTAAAAGACGCCTGCCGAATAATTCGCTACAAGATCCGTTTAACAGATTAGTGTGGAAATAAGCCATATTTACGCCTCTGTAATTTCTATTCAAAATATTCATACTGTTTCTACCACCGATATGCATTCATATATTATATTTTTCTCTATATGTTCTATATATTTTCCCTTTTCTGCCTGTATAGTTAAATAGCTATTTTAAATAGCTTAATCTGTTTTATTTTATTTTTTATGAAAAAGCATTGTGTATGGTTGTGTACTGTATGTATGTGACAAGCCATCATTTCACAGCGGGTGTGTTGAATACACTATGTAGTGTGACCCTGTGATGGAATAAGGAGCCACTTAGGATTCATTAGCCAACTGATGGTCCGGAGTGTTAGATGTTTATGGGATAAGACTAAATAAAAAAGGTTGAACAGGTATAAAAGAGGAATGTTCCTACAGTGTTTGTTTCTTTTGGACTGTGCTAAGACATGACTGAAATTGTCCTGATATGACCAGTCCGTTTTTCCGTGTAATAGTTGAGTTGTTACTTTACCGCCACCTGCTGGTGACTCTGCTCCATGCCTGCCGCCTACAGCTGCAGGAGAGCTGCGGGTGTCAGACCCACCGCTGCTCTCTCTCTCAAACGAAAGAGTGAATATTTTGAAATAGCCCCGAATTATGCTTTACTTTGGCACATTGAAAGCACCAGCTCTGTGATATGTGTAATTGTTTCAAGACATTTGGACCGTGTGCCTAGTATCCAAAAGTGCAGACGATAGCAGAGATCTTTTTCAACTGCAAAAGCAAATGTCAAAGGTACAGGCACCTGGACTTGGGAAGTGTTTTAAGTGAGACGCAATTAGAGCGTAAATTAGAATTAATGCTAAACAAGAAATTTCAGTGTGATTATTGGCTTTTGCCATTGTGCAGGAATGTGCAGCTCGAGACAGCTCTGATGTACTATGTTTAAAATTCAGAGTTTACTATGTTCATGGTGCCTCAAAACAGTTAAAAACCTCCAAACCCCCAGCAGGTCCTTCCACGGCACAGCGCGTTATTTGAAGGTGTTTCACATCATCACTTAGTGATTTATTATGGTTAGATGAAGGGATCTGGAACTGTTGAGTCTTTTGGGGAAAGACCGAACAAGGCCCAAGGCCAAGGACCGAGTTTCACAAGGGCCGGAACGAAGAGAGAGCCGATTTGGCACAGTGTTAGTACTCAGTGTGGGATTCGAGTTAAAATGCACCATGTTGTGGGTTGGATTTGGGGTTTGGATTATGATTATAATGATTAAAACCAGACACACACACACAGACACACACATTTCATTTGCTTACATGTCATGGATCACTGCAAAATAAATCCATGTAGAATTGCAAACAAAACCACGTCGAGTCAAAATGACTCTTTTTAAAGCTGGATAGTAAAATGATTCTTCAACGAAATGACGTTATGAAGCGCTTGGCTCAGTTTCTTTAGTGAACAGGATTGTAACATGTTTTATATATAATATATTGCATATTCTACAGAGCTGAGTGTAACAAGGTGGCATGGTATTTCCATCCTTTCATTTAAAATGCACTCAAGAGGATGTTTATATAGTTATTACTTGAGGTGAAAGTAATAAGTTATTTCATTTTCTCTCTTTTCTCTCTCTTTTTTCTCCCTCTCTCTCTCAGGAAGCGCTCAGTGACACATGCCCAGCTGATGCATGACAAAGGCCGAACGCTGCAGGACTTTAAGCGGCGCATATGGCTGCAGGAGTTACTGCATGAAGTGCACACAGCGGAGCTCCGCGAAGTGCAGCAGCGTGGCGGAGTCAGCGGTGGAGGTGGAACGATCAGTGTCGGAGTTCCCATAGGAGTGGGCATGGGCATCAGTCTGAGCCCAGGCACAGCTAACCCTAAGCCTGCTGGTGGCACCAAGAACCTGCCAATCAGCTTCAGCCCAGAAGATGAGGAGGGCACAAACCTACCACAGGAGACCAACAAGTCACAGATATACAAAGATGGAGCTCCCAAAGTCGGGATGAAGAAGAAGAAGAAAGGAAAAGCAGGCAAGCGAAGAGAAGGAGAGAAGAGGAAACGGAGAACCCGTTCACTGAAAAGGCCAATGGCTATCGAACCAGACAATGGCTTCCACCTTGAGCAGCGAATACACATGGTCCAGCGAGCATCGGTGCACTAGAACACTGTCAGTCTCTGACAACGGTAAGACAGAGTGCATATAGCGGCCTGTGTGTGTGTGTGTGTGTGGGTGATAGAACATACAAGAAATAGCATCATAGTAAGTCAAAACCTCTTGAATAAAGTCAACAGTGTCTAGTACTTCCTATTACTAGATTACAGTCAACTGAATATATTAATATTTATTTCTAGAATTTTCTTATTCTTTTCACAGATCATTTTGCTTCTCACTTAATAATAAATGCTTAAAGTGAGCAAAATGTTCTGCCAAAATGATCTGAAACCTTGAATTCTATTTCAAGCTTGAAATGAGTGCACGTGGCTAGAACTAAGTTAACTAACTCTATAAATACTGTAAATGTAAAATATATTGTGATGTTTTAATTAAATGGCACAATATTCAACATGTTTGACCACACTCAGGGATCAAATAAGAGATGAGGATCATATGGACTAAATTCATCATTTTGCTTCAGTTTCCCAAAACCATTCATATAAAAAGACAATGACAAATGTTTTGTTTCGATGCCAAGGATGTAAATGCATACATTTAATTTTATTTAGTTAATTGAATTCATTAATGGTGATAATTATAGTATAAACTGAAAATGGGTCATTTGAGTATGAATACTTACTGGTGTTTAGTTGAGGTCTACAGCTTTGGCTTCCAAGTCTATCCACACACACACACACACACACACACACACACACACACAAAGTTTGGCAATAGTTCTACACTTACATTTCTATGCTTCCGCATGGAGGAACTGCACACAGTTTGATGTTGACTAGAGGGTTCGGGATCACTCAGATTTTTCACGCCTCCTTTGCATAATTGCAAACACCTGTACAGATGTTGACACCCTGAGAAATCTCCTCAGGCTGCTTAGAAAACTTGTCAATATAGCAATCACATACAGTATAGACATAAAACAACAAAAGCTCGAAAACCTGCTCGAAACTGTGTTTGTGATCTGTATCTAGCTGAAGACTTCAGTGTCTCTGAAACTCTGAAGCCCTGACACTGACCTCATTCTCTTTCTGTTCTGTCTTTCAGATTCCTAAGGACATTGTACATTATACATGGACACCAAAATGCTCATGTTGCAGTATTCACTGTAACGGTGAGAGTCAGAAGAGTGGCTAGCAAAAAATATATATATATATTTATTGTATGTAAATATTTTCAATTAGTGATAATCGAGTAATAAAGATAATGAAGAACATTATCCCATTGCTCTGTGGGGCTATAGATTTTCATCTTTGTGAATACTTTGCTTTATTCTTTTTTCTATGACTATACCAATTATCAATGTCAGATTTGCAGTAATTTATTTTGTTTGAATGGTGTATTTATTTTGTAAAGGTATCAAGGTGCTGCTGACCTTTTATATTTTTGTACCATATTGCACTTTAGATATATAATTATAAATCTAGATACAAGTAATGCCATTAATTGACTTATTTTGTGGTTATTTGAATGAAGAAAACAACGGCCTTCCTCTTTTTTTTTTTTTTTTACATTTTTTAAACAATTCTCTTTTTTTAGTTGTTTTTCTTCTTGCTTTGGCATTCTGTTGTTTTTTTGTTTTTTTTGGTTACTGTTTCATTTTCTTTGCTGCTGACCTGGATGTCCCAACATGTCATCCACAGATTCAGTCATAAAGAACACTAATGTATATGATTTATTTTCATTTACACAGAACATGTAAAAGTTGTACATAAACAGCACACATGCTCTTCACTGAACTCATGTTCCTTGGCACTTGCACTGACTAAACAATCCTGTATTGAATGGATTAAACATCTGACAGTCACCACGCATTGCTCTGAGTCCTGTCCTCTGTGTGTGTGTGTGTGTGTGTGTGTGTGTGTGTGTGTGTGTGTGTGTGTGTGTGTGTGTGTGTGTGTGTGTGTGTGTGTGTGTGTGTGTGTGTGTGTGTGTGTGTGTGTGTGTAAAACCATAAAAGTTAGAGGGCAATTTACAATTCTCGCCTTCAAAGGTGATCATTTATCCACATAACGCTTGGAACCAAAGATCTGTTTATGTAAGAGAACTTGAAGTGTATACAAGTAGTTAATAAATGTACACATGTGGTTAATTAACATTTAGTGCCAAAACTAAAAATGCCTAGTTTACATAATTTAATGAACATAAAGATCTGTTATCCTACAAAACACAAAGATTATGGAGTAAGAATTAAACAGAGATAAGAGATAAAGTGACCCGAATTGAAGACCCGAGCTTGGGTTACAGATCTCCTTCCATCCACCCTACCTCCAGACTGCATGTCTCTACCGCTGTCTCGAGCCGCATGAAAATATGCGCTTGAGGAAGCAAAGTGGGTGTGTGTGAGAAGTGAAGTGGAAAGAAAAGTTTGTGTGAGGTGAATGGACCCCACGACCTGATAAAAACAGCGGAGGTGTATTAAGTACCATGTACGATCAACACAGAGCAGCGTTATACTGTTTTTTTTCTGGCAGTGCTCACTCATACACACACACACCCACACACACACACACACACATATTCCTGCAGGATTGGACAAACTATAAATATATTTACAATAATAAGGCCAAAAGTATGTGCACCCCTGATTATCACACTTAACCATATGTGCTTGTTGAATGTCTCGTTACACATGAATTCCCTCTTTCCGCTAGATGTTGGAGTGTGGCTGTGAGGATTACTTGTAGCTGTGATTATTCAGCTACAAGAGCATTAGTGATATCAGACTCTGATGTAAGTGTTAGGAAGCTTGGGGTTCAGTTGGTGTTCCAGTTCATGTTCAAGGCTTTGTTAACAGAGGCATTGTCATGTTAGAACAGGGGTTGAGCCTCTTAGTTCCAGTGAAGCATAAAGTGGCCATAAAGTGTAGTGTAAATGCAACAACTTTATTCCTTTGACCTTCAATGGATTATTATTGGCTTTTGTTAGAACTTTGACTTTTTTGTTATCTGCGATATCCAAAGAAGCTTGAAATTTTTTACATTTACAGAAGATTTTTGAGAGATACAGACCAAGACGCATCATATGATGTCATCACAACACATATTCAGCCTCTTCTGTTCATGTGTGTGGAATACGAGTAAAGAAACAGTGTAATAGAAAGTCATTACGTATTACGTGTTTTTACTAGTAAAGTGCATCACGTACAGTATTTGGAAAGAACCCACTGGAAAATCAAGCATTTTAAGGTCTGCAACAAAACAAAACAAAATGTGAAGCACTGAAAACCAACGATCATGACTAATTTTATATCAGGCTTGTGGACAGAAAATAATTCATTTGTTTAAATTGATTGTAAATAATACAAATTTCATAATTCCATTAAAAGCACATAATTCCATAATTCCATTTCCCAATGCTGGCGTTCTGGGAAAACCTGCAAAACAAGGCTCTCGACACATATGGTCTGCACTTGGGTGATGCAACAAAGCTGACTGTTTCCTCTGACCACAGATTGAAGAGAAAATGTTATATGTGGTTAACGTATACATATTTAGTTTCACATCAAAACCAAATGTGATTTCATTGTGTACTGTATACCAGAGGTGTCTGTGGCGTGAGACGTCATCTCCGTCGGAGGGGCTGTGGAGATCGAGGGAGATCTGTGAGGCGTGGGAAATATAGTGTACACACAAAAGATAGAACAAGTTGTGTCAAAGATGTCAAAAATCATGTAAATTGTAAATAAATCTCCTGCTAGTGCTTTACACAGGATTACACATTAGCTGGCTGTATTTTTAAAAAAATGGAGTATTTTATTGGCCTATGAGGATAAAGTTGACCTGCATGTTGAGTTATTATTATTATTATTATTATTATTATTATTATTATTATTATTATTATTATTATTATTATTACGTCTGTATGAGCAGACACCTCCTGATGTGAAACAAGAATTATATCCAAATTTAAAGTAGATAGATTTAGAATTTGGATAACTTTTAGATAAATTTAGATTATTTATTTATTTGTTTGTTTGTTTGTTTGTTTGTTTGTTTATTTCAGATTTTTGTTTAGAAAATTGCTAAATATATAGAGACATGCTGCACTGAGAATAGAATCTAGAGGACAAAAAAATAAATAAATAAAATGAAAATTAACCTAAAAAAACTTGCAGTGTGTCTGGTATATTTTTACCCATGTTTTCTGCATTTAATCAGGGATCTGAAACAGTCACCACAGTGAGTCAGTGGTTTGGGTAGACGTCATATCAGCTTCAAGCGACCTGACTACAGCAAACAAAACAGACACACACAAACGCACGCACACACACAAACACACACACACACACACACACACACTAAACAGACGTCCTCTTTGATCTTTCATCACATGATCACCATCTCTGGGAGAAGAACCGTACAGATCCTGCTACATCTCTAACACGTTTAAATAACTCATGCTGCTGGTAACTGAGAGGATAAGTGCTTTTACAGACCAGATTTTTTCCAATAGAAAATAGGCAACTCCGTCCAGGGTGTATCCTGCCTTGATGCCCGATGACGCCTGAGATAGGCACAGGCTCCCCGTGACCCGAGGTAGTTCGGATAAGCGGTAGAAAAAGAGTGAGAGAGAGAGAGTGAGAGAGAAAATAGGCAGACAGAAAGGCAGAAAACAGTAAGCAAAGAGATCCATTGTAGACATTCAGTAAGCCCACTTCTCTTCCTTGTAGAACAGAGATAAAATTAATATCTACCAGTAAATTTTTAGGAGCTACATATAACTGAAATCAGACAGAGATAATGGAAATATGATTAAATAAAATTCATGCCACTTGACATTGACACTCAGCATGTCTAAACAGACATTACACTTCTTGCACACACTGTCAATTCAATAGGAACACCTGCTCATTTATCTAATCAGCCAGTCACGTAGCTGCAGCATGAATACAGTCATGTCAAAATAAAAGATCAAGCACTTCATATAACGTTCCCATCGATCATCAGAACAAAGAAAAAGTCTGATCTCTGTGACTGTAACTGTGCCATGGTTGCCATGTATTTTCAGGAGATCTCCTGATGACCTCCTTACACACAGAAACATCTTGAATGGTGTGAAAAACAAAAAACATTGAGTGACTGACACTTCTGTAACACACAAAACATCAAATCACACAGGAGGATCACAGGTATTTTATATATAAACATGTGAATCACAACACAAAGGGACTCAATACAACAATGGTAGTTGTTGTATTTAGTATACTAATTCTATTAATCATAATATATAGAAATTGTAACAGACAAAACCTTGGGAGGAAGAGAAAGAATATAAAGAGTGTAATCTGTATCTATTTATTAAGAAAGTGATAACAGATATGAAGTTATGAAGTAATTATTGGATTGGATGAATCCAGCGTGAGATCTCTTAAATAACGATCTCTCGCTTTTGCATCTGTGAGAAAATATTGACAGATCTGTCGTTCTGCACTCGAGCAGGTATTGTACATCTTTCTCAATTTACTTTTGGCCTTTTTACATTTTGACCAGCCGTTCGTTGATATCCACATTACGATATTTCCATCATGTTCACGACCGAGCCGTTTTTTTTATTGCTACGTTTTTTATTGCTAAGTATTGCTACGTTCTGGTTTTCAAGTGATAGGAAGCACTCGCTGCTTGTGTTGCATGTGTTACGGCTGCATGCTTAACAACAGACATCAACTACTGACTGTTTGTTGTTATGCATCCAGCCGTAACGTTGTAACACAACGCCGTTTTACACTGTATACCACAGTCTTGGCATCACAACACTGGAAGTGTGAAAGGTTCCTCAGGGTTTAGTGTGAAAAGCCATTAAGTGTATACAAATCAAATGTCTAGCTGAATTGAAACCTAAATCTGTAGATTTACTGTAGCAATGAATAAAGAAGATAAAGCAGCACTAGTGACTAATCTCATAAGTGCTGCTGTAGTTTCTCTGCAGAGGGACTGATTCATGACTCACAGCATTAAAGAGAAATCTACTGAGAGAGATCTGTACAGGAGAGCTGGAGCAGACAATTACCTTCTCAGCAGGGAAATCGATCAGGCCACAGGCGTGGGAAACCTCTGCTCGATTTCGATGGGCGGCTACCCCCCGAGCCATGAAAATTACTGGGATTATTATTGATTCATTGGATATTCTGCCAAGGCAGCTACTCCGCTCGCTTCTACCTGGCCCCCTGATCTCTTTAACACCCTGTGAAGCAGCACTCGCCTGCTCTGTGGGAAGTGCAGCGGTTTGGACAAAAAAATATGAGGCCGTGTGGGCAGTTTGGTTTTCAACAAGGTTCCATGGATTGTGATGAAAAAGCCAGCCATTTAAATAAACACTAACAAGCTTATACCCACAGAGGCAGGAAAGAAAAAGAAAGAAAAAAAAAACACATGAGGCTCTGGCTTTCAGGGCAACATTTTCAAGTCCAGCTTCAAATCCTTTACAAACAAAGAGGGGCTGAGTTTGATTTTCAGCCTGGTTAAAATCACTCCAAACAGAGCAGGCACACAGCTCACCTCAGTCTGATGATTACTCTAATTACGATTAACCCTTAGAACCCGATGAACGTAATTTGCAGGCATTTCTGCACCCAGGCTTCTCGGTTTCATAACACAGGAACCATTTATTGCTCAGGAATAAGGCGCACATCATTAGAAACAGGAGGACTCACACTTTCCAATCATAGACCTGCTCTACAGTACATGATAAAGTATCGGTGAGTAAGCTGGCATTGGAAAATCATACTCGTTCAGCATTGTGTCTTTATATGACTCTTTGTATTACTTCATTATATGTTTCAGCTTTTCTTCACAAACAACAGAAAATAGAGAGCGTGTTTCGACGTGATTCAGTGTTACAGTTTTGGTTCACGACGTGATTTACAGTGTTACACCCTTAAAAATGTAAGTTGCTCTGGATAAGGGCATCTGCTAAATGCCTAAGCAGAAGAAACATGCAAAGCGCCGAAGAAGACTGATGTATGTAAGCAGATGTTCAAGTTTTTCTTTATATACTGGAATTATACTATCATTTTCTATGTTTTAATACTCAGTTTCATCATTTAATTTTATCTTATGTCACGTTTTCTAAACAGGTGATTATTAAATCCCCAAATCCTGCAAAAAATTTAACAATTACTGAGGAAAAACTTTCATACGATTCATACGATTCACACATTCTGTCACATTACTAATAATGTCTCATCATTCCATGTTTTTACTTGTTTCCAGATCACAGAGAATTTCAACCTAACAACAAACTGGAATGGTCAACAATACTAAAGAAAAGGACGGAGCAGGAAGTTCTTACTGAGAAGGTTCTGGGCCTTTAATATGTGTACTAGGCTTTGGCTAAAGTGTGCTGAAATGGTTGCATTGGACTGGACAGTATTTGAGATGAAAATGATAAGGAAGCTTGTGGATATGGATACTTCTCATCCTCTCTATGCTGAGCTGAGGAGCATGTTGAGCCACAGATTCATTCAGCGAGAAGTCTGGGAGGCTCTTTCATAAAATCAACCATAAAATATTTCAATACATTCATTCATCTTCTACCGCTTATCCGAACTACCTCGGGTCACGGGGAGCCTGTGCCTATCTCAGGCATCATCGGGCATCAAGGCAGGATACACCCTGGACGGAGTGCCAACCCATCGCAGGGCACACACACAGAACATGCAAACTCCACACACACAAGGTGGAGGCGGGAATCGAACCCCGACCCTGGAGGTGTGAGGCGAACGTGCTAACCACTAAGCCACCGTGCCCCCCTACTATTTCAATACAACATATAGGTTTTTATTTGATGTTACTTGACTTTTATTTGTTTGCTGATATCACGTGTATGAGATCCTTTAATAATTTCAGTGTTGAATAATATATGCTCATAGTATTATTAGGGAAAGTAACGAAAGTTAGGCTAAGGTTCTAAGAGTTAGAAAAAGAATTGGGTTGAGACTAATGTATTGGGTTGAAGCTAATAAAATGTGCGTCTGACATAGGGATCATTAATGTCAGTGATACCTTCAGAATCAGAATCAGGTTTATTGGCCAAGTGTGTTGACACACACAAGAAATTTGGTTCCAGCTGTTTGTGACTCTCAAAAGTATAGATATAAATAACACTAAATAAATAACACCCTGTCGTGTTTGTTTTTTTGGAATTTACCAGTGGGAATGTGAAGCAATTCTGTCTCGAGGCATACAATTATGGAATACTGCTGTGGAAACTTCTACAGAATTTTTTTTTACTTTCTATAACGATTAAAGAAAATGATACTAAAATTCTGCATCTGTACTAATAGTACCTAATGGAACGTCTGGGACCTTTTATCAGCCAAATAATATAGGTGATGCCTAGATGAGTACTTAATGAAAATCAATAATTACAAAGCAACCTGCCTGGGTGTCTTCCAATCTGACCTAGAACAATGGTGCCACATTTAAACTTAAAAAAGAAAAACAAGAATACTGATACATGTCTAAATGAATATGATGTGAGTTCACACACACACACACACACACACACACACACAGGGTTGTTTGCCTGAGGCACTGAGTATGCCAAACATATGCCTGAGGCACAAATGCTCACTCAGTGTTCCTCCTAAAAATAAGTGTTAAGGAATTTTGGTAATGAGATGATGAAAACTTCTGTCTTGGTCCAGTAGAGGGCACACAAGAGCAAATACACTACTAAAAGTCTGGCACGTGCTTTGTTACATAATACATAATTGTCTATAATTCAGCTCCTCGTTTCAGCTAATTGTCATTAATCTATTAACTGATCCAGGTCGAAACAGTGTAAAATAACACAAGTATTTAAGTTTACTGTTCAAATTCAATTCAATTGTATGTATATAACACTTTTAACAATGCAGATAATGGAGCTTTAAAAAATATGTAAATTCAGTATGTAAATTTTTTAGATAGATAGATAGATAGATAGATAGATAGATAGATAGATAGATAGATAGAACTTTATTGTCATTGCATAGTACAGGTACACATTTCTAATACATAAATGTATCAAATTATCCCTATTGAGCAAGCTAGTGGTGACAGTGGTGAGAAAATCTCGCTAAGAGCATGTGAGGAAGAAACCGTGAAAGGATCCAGACTCAAAAGGGAACCTCATCTTCATCTGGGTAACACATTTCCTACATCATTTCCTTTCTATAACTGTACTACATGGTCAAAAAAGTGAAAATGAAATAATCAAAATGAAGAAAATAATTATATTTCCTTGATTTAAATTATTTTCACATTTGATAACAGATTTTAATTGCTCTGCCTTCCTTTTTTTCCCCATTTGTCCCACTAAGCCAGTAGCTTTAGTCATAGGGCAGGACTTGGACCTGGCCCCTAATCTATTGCAGGGCATCAAACAGTACTTAACCTGCAAAAACATAAAGTACTAGGACACCAACTGAGATGTGATCCAGCACATATAGGGAAAAGGTCCCGGTACAAACAGACACAACGGTTTAAACTCTCTGTGCAATACAATTGTGTTGAATTTCATAGTCCTAGAGATATTAGATGACGATGTCATATGAGTGGACAACATGGATCGATTTACTCACATTGTGCGGTTAACTTAATTGTACCAGTCAGGAGTAGACTTTATTGATTTGTGTCATAACAATCCCTAATCCATCACTTTAGCCCTGTGTTAATTAATACCTATAAGTAGCTAATCCATCATACAGACTGAATACGTACTTGTGAAAGACAGTCCACATTTCACTCAACAAATTTTTAGTAATGAATTTCTCTAGCTCTGCATTCTGCAGTAAGTTACACACCTGAATAGAGAAATGCTCTTCTATGCTTTGCTCTTTCTGTTGGTGAAGTTTGTTTAACCTCACAGTGTTTCACTAAGATCCTACAGGCAATAGTCAAATGTCATTACAAATCAGTTAATGTGAACAGCACGTTTTTCAGACAGGCTGGTTTACAAATTAAATTAATTTAGATGTCCATCTATTTATAATTGATCATTTATATGGATGGACATTAAAAAGCCAAAATGTCTCTTGTGCCCTCTAGTGGCTGGCTGCGGTATTGTTTTAAACAATTTTTTTAACCATTAAATCAATTCCTGATTAAAATCAAAACAGATGCTCTCTGTATATATGATTGATTGATTAATGATGCATCCGAACATCATGAAATAAGTGTGATCTTTAGTTATTACAAAAAAAAATAAACAAAGATATCTCAAAAAACGTTTGTTGGGCTCTTCAGATAAAAAAAAATAATAATAACAATCAGGCCATGAATCAATTTGTTCGTATTTGTTGTTGTATGCAGCATTTCTAAAAAAAAAAAAAAAAAAAAAAAAGACCCGAGTTCACGTTAAAGCGTTGGAGTCACGTAGTCTGTTTGAAACGAACCGTCACGTGGCGCTCGAGACTACTTCCTGTTGACCCGAGTGCATAGTGATGACGCAAGCAGCAATTCCGCTTCTGCTGTTTCGACACGCTGTTGCCGCACGAGCTGTAGACGTCGCGTTTGTCACTATTGCCAATTCATTCTATATCGGCAGTTACCAAAACACAATGGAGCCCTGAAGTCGAGGGTAAGGTCGAGACTTTTTGTTTATTATATCGGAGTTTGTGAAATGTATATCCTCTGAAATCCATTCAGAACTTTGTGGCTTTTGTTGTTTTTTTTTTTTTGTATAGAGCCACAGCCCGCGCGCGTGCGTGCGTAAGTGTGTGTCCGTTGACGTAACGTTTTACTAACTATTATGTAACTTATACATTTTACATTAGGTGTAAATATAAACAATAGTAGTGAGTGTGGCTGTGTCGGCGGATATGGAGCGCTCTGAGACGCCACGTTAGTGATAGATGAGTCGCGTGTGATGTGATGTGCTAATCGGCTAAAACCGTGGCCTCGAGCTACCACAATATAACACAATAACAATACACACTTATATAACGGTAAGGTACCGCTCCCTGTAGTGCTGTAACGTTTAGACACGATGTAGGCTTGATAAACTATTGTTTGTGACCTGCTAGCAGTAGCTAGATGACTAACTACTAACTTGGTGAATGTTGTCAAAGCGAGCTGCCATTTTGACAACCGACGTTTTAGAACTTTTTCTCCCCTGGTTAGATATCTGCAGCTAGTAAACACGAGACCGGTCGGTTATGTTGTAGCGGTGTTGCATCATGCTACAGAACGTACAGAACCAGCTGAGCTTGCTTTCTCCGGGACCGTGAGGGATCAGAGGTGTTTATTCAGGTATTTATTCAGAGGAATTTCTCGCATTTTACTCTGTTCGTTGGAGCAAGTCATTATTTTGTAGGTCACAAGTAAGTTCTAAGTCAAGACTAAGTTCTGTTAGTCAAGACACTAACTTCTGGTTTGGAGACTTAAACAAGTCCATAATGTGCTGTCATTATTAGAATTTTAATTTTAATACAAATCTCCCATCGTGTGTGTGTGTGTGTGTGTGTGTGTGTGTGTGTGTATATACACACACATGACACATTATATACGCACACGCAGAGATGTATGTGTGTATATGTATGTATATGTGTATATATGTGTGTGTGTATATATATATAATATAATATATTAGTGTGTATATGTATAATGTATGTATGAGAGAAAGAGAAGGAAATGTTAGTCATTTTGAATAAGAGCAAAATTTTCATTTAATACAGATGTTATAGTTATTTGAAAGACAGCTATAACAATTTTCACATTTCAGTTCAATTCACACAAAATACGAGGCATGGATTCTACAAGAAAGTAGTTTTTTTTTTTTGTTCATTTAGCTCTGTCCAGCTTGGCACTGATTTGAGGTTTGCTTTGTGCAGCCTCCAACACCGAGCAAACCTGAAGTTGTCTCTTTTGTGCTTGATATTCTTTGACCCCTGGCTTGACATTTAGTTTTTCTAAGAGAAAGATACTACTGCAAGTTGATTGGCTCTTGGCCTGCTTGACCTTAGAAATACAGATTAATGCAGAGTTGCTCAAATATTTCTATTTAAAAAAACATTTGAGTAGCTCATTCATTGCACACTTACTTTTTTTTTTTTCTTCAAACTTTGGTTTTTGAAAATGTTTCTTTTCAAGTCAAAGGGCTTAAGTCCAAAGTGAAGTCACAGGTTATCGCTGTCAAAGTTGAGTCACAAATTTCCTTTAATTATGTCGTCAGCACATTTGTGACTTGATGGACTGGACCAAATTTCAAATAAACCCATTCTGTGGTAGTTGGAGAATTGTAGTATACCTGTGATTTACATTGGGTTGGTTCCAGCATTCAAAATAAATAATAATAATTTGACGTTGTATGGAAATATCGAAAGCTACAGATTTTTCAGCGCCTTTTTAAATATATCCTTATTACACCCATGTGTGTTTCTTCCCTCAAATGGCCACTAGAAGTTTTCAGCACACAGTTGTATCAAATGATTCTGTATGCTGTAGAGTTCTCTTCACTGGAATTAAGAGACTCAAACCCTGTTCCAGCATGACAATGACCCTGTGCACAAAGCACAGAGCTCAGTGAAGACATGGTGTGGCGGTTACAGTTGAACTGGAAGAATTTGAGTGTCCTCCACTGGAAGCTGCCTGGGGTTTTAGATCAGATAGTCCATCATGTGTGTATGAAAACACTCAACCTTTATGTCTTGTATTCATTGTTAGGGACAGGATTGATCCCGTATCTCATTTCACATTTACATCTGCAGCTTAAACAGCTTCACCTGTTCCACAGGTAAACTCGCTGTGGTTAAGTCTCTGTAATCAGGACAAGATGGCGCTGATGATGCAATATCCCACAAGTGTGTTTCGACTTTTTATCCACCATTTTTTAAGAAACCAGTTTGACTTTATTTACTGTGAGGAAAATACAGGGAAAAACTGATTTATCATACAACACATAATCAGGCTGTCCAGACCCCATACATGTCAGCTGTCCTGCATTTTCTCTCTTGGAGAGAATGATAGCTGAACCTTAGGCCAGCTCTTTTGCCTGAAGGTGGCGATGCTCATGATCACCTCAGATTTTTGTTCTTCTGCTATTGCAGTGATGCTTTTCTGCTCACCGCAGTCGTACCGAGTGATTTAGACCTCCTGTCAGCTCAGATAGATTTCTTCTTTTACCTCTGTTCTTTCAACAACAAGGTGTTTCAGCCTGCAGTTCCTCTGCTCACAGGATGTTTTTTGTTTTTCTTTGCACCATTCTTTGTAAACTGAAGAGACTGTGTGTAAAATGTTCAGGAGATCAGCAGTTTCTGAAATACTCAGAATCTGGCACCAACAAGCACTCCATAGTTAATTACAGAGTTCATGTGATCATTTTCATGTGAACATCAATTTACTTTAAAAAGTGCACATGTTGCTAATATAGTGGTTGTTTTAAAATGTGGATGGTTTTTGATCACACAGACACCTTCATTTCTAGAAAAGCAAATGTTCTCAATCTTCATGCATCCAAGTTCCTCTAGCAATGTAAGATAAATGTAAAAACCTTCCTCTACCTGCGAGTGCAGAATTTTGAACATTCTGAGGGGATGTGGTGGCCTAGTGGTTAAGGTTTTGGACTACCAATCTGAAGCTTGAGTTTAAAATGCAGGTCTGCCAAGCTGCCACTGCTGGGCCCCTGAGCAAGGACCTTCAATTGCTCAGGTGAATAAAAATGTAAGTCGCTCTGGATAAGGGCGTCTGCCAAATGCCTTAAAATGTAAATGAACATAATCCAAATATCCATAGTCATTATGGAGTCATAATCCATTGAATAATTATAATCTTAGGTTCTTCGGGTACATCTACCACTGTAACAAAATAAAACAATACATCGCTGATCATCTTGGCCACATTATTCTAAACCTCTGTTCTTCTGTGTGTGTTTGGCAGATGTGTGAAGCCTGTGTTTGCCTGGAAGACTGGAGAGATCCTCTAGTGGAAGCAAGCTAACCCACACATGGCCTGCGAGTCGGCTTTCCCCGCCATCATGGACGAGCAGGCCCTCATGGGACTGAACCCCAACGCTGATGCCTGCTACCGGCAGAGAGTAAGACATCTATCAAGAATTTTAGCCCCTGAAGTGGGATGCTGGCTTGTTTTCCTGTGCTGGTATACATTTTAATGTAATGCTCACAGCAGTAGCATATAACTGGATAATTTGTTGTCAGGGATTATCTCCTTCTAGCTAAAATGTTTTACTAAACTACCTTTTGTCAGTTAGGATCCATAATATAACAACTAACAAAAAATGTACGGTTTTGAGTCTTAGCAAGTTTGTGTGTAAATGTTACGATTACTGTGCTTTATATCAAACGATACAATCCAAGAAGTAAGTATTCAGTAAGCCTTTTGTCACCAAACTGTTGGCGACTTGGAGATAATCAAATTGTTGTGGCTTTATTCTCTACAAGTGAATGTTTGTTGTGTTTCAAGAACTCAATTGTTATCAATAACAAGCTGAAAAGATGAGGATGCTAGATTTTAAAGATGAATTAAAATGGGAAATTGATTCATAAAACAATGTCTTTAATGATCACCAATACAAAGAGCGGTGCTTCTGTGTGATTGTTGTGTGTTGGTTGTGTTTCTGTGCCGGCATAACAATGCAGGGCTCCCTTGCTTCTGTTTGCAGTGGAAATAAGAGAATCCAGTTAATCTGCAACATCCTTCCTGATTGTCGAGTTCCGTCAACATTTCCTGGTGGCAAAGTAGCTTAGTAAATCTTAAAAAAAAACATAATACTAATAATTAAATACGATTAAATACAAGGCAGAGGGAGAATTTATAAATATGTATAAAATCAGTGTCTCAAATCACAAGATAAGACAAGACAAGATTTGCTGCATAGGGGTATCACCTGTAATATTTGTTTAATATTCAGTATAAGCTTTTATACACTCAGAGGGCGGAGCTTACAGAGCACAGTTTGCAAGTGGGATCTTAACTGGCTCGATGCACACTTACTAAATAGTCCAAAAACATGAAGGAAGCATCATTATTAGGTTTCATTCGACCTACTGGAAAAACATTGTTTGATGATGGACAGCAGCATGAACAGTGATGACACTAATTTTAACTAAGGCACAAACTCCTGTCAGATAATTTTCCCACTAGTAACTTTGCCATGAAAACACGTTCCACTGCGATATTTTTCTTTTGCAGTTCATATCACACCTAGTAATTAGCAACATTAAAACGACACACTAATCTTGTTTCTCTTTCTTCAGGCACTGGCGTATTTTGAGCAGCTGAAAGAATCTCAGGATGGATGGGAGGTTTGTGCCGGAGCTTTGGCTAAAGGCATCTACAGGTGAGACCCACTGAATTTCTTTTATCACATGATAACCCTCTCCTAACAGCACTGTATAATAAGATTTAATGATTGATTTGGTTTCAGCTTTAAACATGATCTGTCCCATGTCTGTCCTCAGTCTGTCCCATGTTTTGCTATGGAGGAATTGATTCAGCTGTTCGTCGTCCGTTTCTTGGTCTCAAAATAGTTTTGAGAAGGGAAAGGGAGTGGGTGGGTCAGAAAGGAGAGAGGTGGTGAGTAAAGGAGGGAAAGTGAGAGGGTAAAGGAGGGAGAGTTGAAGGTGGGGTCAAGGAGAGAAGAGGGAGTGTGGGATAAGGGAAGGGTAGAGTGCTTGGTGGGGAGAGGTACAGGGGAGGGTGGGGAGAGGGTAGGGTAGAGTGGAGGGTGGGGAGAGGTAAAAGAAAAGTCAAAACACTATAGAGGCTATCTCTCTGTCTGAAATTAGTGGATAAGAATTTCTAGACTGCTTCATCCTGAGGTGCATCAGACTGACTGACTATTTTGTTAATATTTGAAATCACAAAGTTAATGACTATAAAATAACTGTGTGTCTCTCTCAGATTCTTTTCTGAAAAGCTTTTTCTTTTAAGCTTTTGCTTTTAAGGAATCTCAGCACTTTCCTCTCATTAATCAGGATTTTCCTCTCATTAACCCTCCAGGATTTTGCAGTTTTTGTGATCACAGAAATGAACACAAAATTAAGGAAACTCCATGATATATATTTTTTTTAAATTACTGCAGATTTTCTGCAGATTTGGACAAGGAAATGTCATGACATAACTACAATTCACATGTGAAGAGCATGAGTACAGTAATTATAGTAAGACCTTCTATATGTCTCTTCACTTGTAGGAAGTTAAAAGAAGGTCCTGTGCTTGAATTTTAACCATTCAAGTTTAATGCAATTTTTGGAGAGAAAAAAAAGCTGCAGCAGCTTCAAGCATTGTTGGCTGCAACAATTGATTTCTAGTACTGATTTGTGTATGCAGCAGTTAACAATGCTGAGTCCTTCTTCTCGTTATAGCATTAAAGATGATTGACTTATCAGGTCTTCTTTGTTTTCTGTAGCTTTCAGACATAAGATGTAATGTTTCTGCGAGAAATCCAGGTTTGATGGCTGAACCCTTTTTCACATCACTGTCTTTGATTTGTCAGAATGGTGTAAAATTAAAGATGTTTTTGTTTTTTATTCCATCAGTGATGACCATGTGAAGTTCTTCTGTTTTCAAGTGCTGGAGCATCAGATCAAATACAGGTAAAGCTGCAGCTGTTTTTAATGTGTCGCAGCTCAAGTGCTCAAACAAGTGCTTATGTGTGCTGGTATAGCCTAGGAGCGGCACGAATAAGCTCTTATTTGTGTGTGTGTGTGTGTTACAGGCATTCAAGACTCACCGGCGCTCAGCAGCAGCTTATTAGAGAGACTTTGATGAAATGGCTCCAGTTGCAGGTGTGAAAGTCTTTTCATATTGCGTTCTTCCAAGCGAAAAATGCATTAAAATTAATAGTGGCACATCTTTTAGATAAAGATGTATTGAGTGGTGAGATTTTTTTTTTTTTTTTATGTATTTAACTATAAAAAGTGCTGCTGTGTGTTACTGTTCATGCTTGGCGTGTCCATGGTGGATTGACCTAATTTGCTGAACATTGGCTTCATTGCCATTGATAATATTGTCCTGAGATCCCGAGTCTGGAGTTTATTTTCCTAATCAGATGAATATTTGACATTTGAGAAGTTGTTAATGTTACGCAGCTAGTTGCTGGTACAGTGATTATTTGCACGTCACATTGACGTCATTTCCTATTACCATGTGGCGTCATGGTGCAAAGTGGGGAGAAAAAAATAAGCTTGTCTACAAATGGTTGTTTTGTTTGCTCAGTCAGAGCACATCAAGCACAAGAGCTACTTTTAATGCACTTTTATAGTTGGCTACTATTGTGGCTGACAAACCAATGTTGATGACTCGAAACAGTACTGCATCTGTGTCTAACAGTGCTAATGCCAATACTGCTAAACAACTATGTTAAAGCCATGTATATCTGATGTCACTTTGTAAGTAGAGAAGAAATTGGTAGCTGAGCAGAATACCAGTGTTTCAGTGGTTTATAATCTTGTTTTTGAACACAGTTGATGAGCACACAGCCCGAGAAACCGTTCATCAAGAACAAGGCTGCGCAGGTGTTTGCGCTCACCTTTGTAATGGAGTACCTGACGCTGTGGCCCAAGTTCTTCTTTGATGTGCTGTCACTGGTGGGCCTGAACCCACACGGTCTGGACATCTATCTGCGCACACTCATGGCCATTGACGCCGAGGTGGTGGACAGGGACATCCTGCACACCCCAGAGGTACAGCTCATTATCAGCACTCTGCTGCGTGCCGTCCGCTTTCTTAAATTACAGTACTCTGCTTATGGATATTACGCTACGTCTCATTTAACAACCACGTGCAGAAATTTCAGAAGCACTGATTTTCTGCGTGCGTACATGCGTGGATGAATTTGCATTTGGTGATGCCCACAAAACTCCATAAAGCACTAAAGTCTAAAATGACTAGTAAACAATAAATAAGTGGTAGAAGCTTTTTGCTTTTTTTGTTAATTAAAGATATGAAATTTGTGGTTCTTCTCTTCATATATGTGAAAATGCGAAATTTTCTGAAACTCAAGTGTGAATCTTTAACCTCCATAGATCATCAGTGGTTTATTTCTGCAGGAGACCCGCAGGAACACACTGATTAAGGACAGCATGAGAGAGTCATGTATCCCAGCTTTGGTAGAGTCGTGGTACCAGATCCTACAGACATATCAGCGAAGTCACTGTGAACTCACATGCCAGTGCCTGGAGGTAGTGGGCGCGTATGTGTCCTGGATCGATCTCAACCTCATCGCCAACGACAGGTCAGAACTCGTACACATTTCCCTCTGACTGCTTTTGTGCTCGCCTCTGATTGTGTATTCAATACCTTTCATTTCATGGGGCATGTTTCTCAGTGTTTGTGTCTCTTTGAGATCTCAGCACTAAATTTAATTGTATTTAACTGCGTTAAATGCAGGTTTGTGAATCTATTGCTCAGTCATATGTCAGTGGAGGAGCTGAGAGAAGAGGCATGTGATTGTCTGTTTGAGATCGTTAACAAGGGCATGGACCCGGTGGACAAAACAAAACTAGTGGAGTCTCTCTCACAAGTCCTGCAAAATGCCGGCTTCTTCAACGTGAAGCAGGTGTGTACTGTATAATAGGAACAAAAAAATACAACACCTTTTATAGTGGAAAAAGACACAAGTAGCTGAGAGTAATGGTGTGTAAACGAATTGTGGTGCCATGTGTCTCAGGAGGAGGACGTAGACTTCCTGGCAAAGTTCTCACGCCTTATAAACGGAATGGGTCAGGCTCTGGTGTTAAGCTGGACCAAGCTAACTAAAACTGGAGATATGAAGGTTGCAGCAGAAACCCTGCAGGCTCTGGAGGTCAAAATCCCTCTGATGCTGCAGCTCCTTATGCATGAGGATGATGACATTTCAGCAAATACAGTGGGCTTCTGTTACGACTACTTACATGTACTCAAACAGGTATGTGCTCACACACACACAGATACAGAACCTTTGTTCTGACTACCTGCACTAAATGGAGTCTGTTTATACTAGATATATTTGAAAAGCATATAAGAAAGATAAATTATAGTATTGTGGGTTGCTGGGTGTTTTATTTTTTTTTTTTTTGGATACTGTATTTTATTTAAATACATCGTTATAGTATATTGTAGTTTATTTTAAGTGAAATTAAATTGGGATATGTTTATATTTATGGTGGTGTACATACTTCTGTCACATTAGATTCAGTAGATGTCGAAAGTTTAAAAAAAGGTACAACAATGATATACAATTCCCTATACACATAGTCGATCAGAGTTACAGTCACGTCTTATACCTCATGCATTTAAGTGCTGTTTCCTGTCTCTATCACAGCTTCCTCTCCTCACTGATCAGCAGAAGAGTAATATTGAGGTAAGAAATCACAGTTCAGTCACTTGTCTCAGCTCCTGTTGTACAACCTGGTGCCGTTAACCTTTCTCTTTGCTTTGGCACAGGCCATCATGATGGCTGTTATGAAAAAACTGACCTATGACGACGAGTACAACTTTGAAAATGAGGTACCGTTCTCGTCATGCCTAAGAATCAACATAAAACATTATCAGGAAGGTTTATGAACCTCTTTTATTTTAAACTGAAATTTTGTCTTCAAGGGTGAAGATGAGGCGATGTTTGTGGAGTACAGGAAGCAGATGAAGATGCTGCTGGACCGCCTGGCTCAGGTCTCACCTGAGCTCTTACTGGAATCTGTGCATAGAATTTTCACCAGCACCATGCAGTAAGACCTGAATTCAACCCCACACCCTCGTCCAGCTATCCTAAAAGCCATGCCAGCTCATTGCTGCATATGTGACGTGTGTGTGTGTGTGTGTTTGTAGGAGCTGGCAAACGGCCCGGTTCATGGAGGTGGAGGTGGCGATTCGCTTGTTCTTCATGTTGGGTGAAGCTTTACCTGCATCTCACGGAGCTCATTTCAGTGGCGATGCCACGAAAGCCAGCACTCTACAGGATATGATGAGGACGGTAAGATGAAGGCTCATTTCTCCAGCTATATGAGAACTGATGATTTTAAAGAGCTCTGATGTAATGAAGCTCTACTCTAGTCGTTCTCAAACTTTTTCGAGCCCTTTACCTGCAAAATAAACTTTGCAGACCCTCTAAACTGATTTTATTTCCTCACTGTTCCCATACAAATGATTTCAAATTACACAATATCAGAACCCAGGCCTAATTATTGTCATTTATTTATAAGCTGGATGAAACTATTAACTAGTTATGTGGATGAAACTAATTAACATCTCAATAATAAGCTTGATACAAGCAAACCTACCAAATGTTTTCTTTTCTGTTTTGTGTTAATCTCCTGTCGTTTCTGTAATAATTACGAATTTAAGGCCTTAATTTGAGCTAAAGCTCATAGCGACAGTTGCAATGACACTGAAAAGTTCCGCCGTTGTGGTGAGTGAAAATGTTATAATGTTTCATTATAAGTCTAGAATCTTCTGCCAATCTGGAAGTCAAAAGATGCAGTAAAGGTTTGGGGTCGGAAGAAATTTATGTCCATTTGGGTGATTTTAAAATCTCTGCCCATTTCTGTGTCTCTGTAGCTTCTCTCTAGTGGCGTAAGCGAGTACCAGCACACGTCGGTCACCCTGGAGTTCTTCGAGACTGTTGTTCGTTATGACAAGTTCTTTATCGTGGAGCCTCAGCACATTCCAATTGTCCTGGTAAGCTTTAATTCCACTTGCCCTTTATCTACCTAATAAAGTTTAAATGAAGGTTGTATGCATTTGTGTGGGTGTTTTGTGCAGATGGCGTTTTTGGATCATCGTGGCCTGAGGCACAGCAGTCCGAAGGTGCGCAGCAGAGTGGCTTACCTTTTCTCCAGGTTCATAAAAACATTACAGTAAGTCTCTTAGCTGGACACACACACATGCTATTAGCACTGCCATAATCCTCTGAAGTGTTGGAGTTCACATCAGTAAAAGACTAAGCTGTAGACTGTTCTAGTTATTTATACATGCCTGTAAACACACACTGTTGTCATTGTTATTTTTGTTGCTAAATAAAAGGGAAGTGGAATTTTTTATTTTCTAACCTACATTTTCATCTGAATTGGGGAATGAATCTTGAAAAGGTTGTAGTCTCCAGGCAACCACAGTCTCTAGGGCATGAGGAAAGTTTCATGTTGCCATCTAAAGTGAAAAAACTAATTTCAGAAGCATCACTTGAGTGAACAAATGTATGCATTGTTTTTTGTTACTTTTTTGTTTCTTTTGTTTATTCCTTTATTTTTTTCTCAACAGTAAACACATGAATTCCTATATCGAAGATATTCTAAGCCGAATACAGGACCTTCTGGCATTAACTCCTCCTGTAAGTCTCTCTCTCTCTCTCTCTCTCTCTCTCGCTCTCTCTCTCTCGCTCTCTCGCTCTCTCTCTCTCGCTCTCTCTCTCTCGCTCTCTCTCTCGCTCTCTCTCTCTCTCACGCACACATGCACAGAAGCAAAAATTATATGCCTATCTCTTGCACTCTTCCAGGAAAACGGATTCCCTGCGCTCCTGACCAGCGACGATCAGCTGTTCATGTTCGAGACAGCCGGCGTTCTGATCGTAAACAGCGATAGCTCGGCTGACAGCAAACAGGTTCTCATGCGAAGTCTGCTCGCACCGCTCATGGAGGCCTTCCGCCTGTTGCTGGCCAAACTCACACAGGAGAGCGATGAGGAGAGACAGACTGCACTGGGTGACTGCCTCGGTCACGCTGTGGGCTTTGCCAGGTATATCCCACACCATCTACTCTAAATTACATCCCACACACGTCAGACATCACACATGATGCTGAATTAAACCCTGAAATCAAATTAATTATACAATATGTATTTTTTAGAATTCAAACATTTAGTATTGTAACCTCACGAGTTAAAAAAAACCCAAACACATCAGTTACTCATGATTCATATATGATAAGACAAATTACTGTTGGCACTTTGATTCATTGTTTGTGGCTAAAGAAAATTCATCATTGTCTTCAATCACTTCCAAGCCCAAATCAGACAACAAAAAAGTTCCAAAGTTGGAAGAGTTGTCTCATTAATGTGCTTAGACAAAACCCCTGTCCAAGTGTGTGTGATAAATCCAGTGTGTGGTGTTTAAAAAAATATTTAAAAAAAAATCTTAACAAATCTAACAAACCCGACCACAATTCTTCAACCCATAAAGAGTCTCTCTCTCTCTCTCTCTCACTCTCTCACTCTCAGCCGCACCAGCAAGGCGTTCAATAATAAGCAGACGGTGAAGCTGTGTGGCTGCTCTGAGGTCTATCTGGACTGCCTGCAGACATTCCTGCCTGCACTGAGCTGTCCTGTCCAGCGGGGCACGTTACGCAGTGCCGTGCGCTCCTTCCTCCACCGCATGATCATCTGCCTTGAGGAGGAGGTCCTGCCTTTCATCCCCAGTGCCAGCGAGCACATGCTGAAGGATTGTGAGCCCAAGGACCTGCAGGAGTTCATCCCCCTGATCAGCCAGATCACAGCCAAGTTCAAGGTGTGCTGTTTACAGAACTCTTTTTGTTGGATGTTTTATCATTTTGGGCTCAAATTGTTATGCAGTGTTCCTGAATAGACCAGAATTTAAACAACAGCATATTGAAAAATATTAAAATCTTAGCATAATCCAGAGCAGGACACTTGAGTTTAGGGCTGATGGAAGAAAGCACAGCTAAGTTATGATTGATTTGTGGGAATAACAGTAGCACTAAACTTTCATTCATTCATTCATCTTCTACCGCTTATCCGAACTACCTCGGGTCACGGGGAGCCTGTGCCTATCTCAGGCGTTATCGGGCATCAAGGCAGGATACACCCTAGACGGAGTGCCAACCCATCACAGGGCACACACACACGCTCTCATTCACACACTACGGACAATTTTCCAGAGATGCCAATCAACGTACCATGCATGTCTTTGGACCTGGGGAGGAAACCGGAGTACCCGGAGGAAACCCCAGAGGCACGGGGAGAACATGCAGACTCCACACACACAAGGTGGAGGCGGGAATCGAACCCCCAACCCTGGAGGTGTGACGCGAACGTGCTAACCACTAAGCCACCGTGCCCCCACAGCACTAAACTTATTTCTTTTAAAATAAAGCTTATGAAAATTTAACAGGAAGAAAACATCAGAGTCGAGTGTCGGTCGCCCAAAGCACTTGCTTGTTTATGGTAGAATAATGGCAAGTAGGCTTCCTAACAAAATAAGGTGTGGAAAAAGTCCAGTATCATTTTTATAATCATTTATAACACATGAATTTATTTAGAGGACTTTTTTTTTTATAGATACCCCAAAAGGTTTGAGTCAGTAGATTTGTGTTTGAAGACTAAAAGTAGATCAAGCCATCTTAAATAAAAAAAAAACAAAATCTCGTAACCTTTTGAATCATAAATCTGACGTCCAGTTTAATATGTGTTTGCATTTGCAGAGCCAAGTGTCTCCGTTCTTGCAGCAGGTCTTCATGCCATTGGTTCTGGCCATTTTTGAAGTATTATCTCGACCAGCAGAAGAGAACGACCAGACTGCAGCGCTGGAAAAGCAGATGTTGAGGAGGAGCTACTTCAGCTTCATCCAGACCATTGCCAGCAGTGGTATGAACGAGGTCATGGCAAACCAGGGTGAGTCTTTAGAATACCCCAAACTCACATACAATTCATAACATAAGCAAAGCTTTCAAATCACACTTGAATGATTTTTTTTTTGTTTGTTTGTTCTTTCCCAGGTGCTGAAAATATAGAGCGTGTTCTATTCACCATTATTCAGGGAGCAGTGGACTTCCCTGACCCTGTTGCCCAGAAGACCTGTTTCATAATACTGTCCAGACTGGTGGAGCTCTGGGGTAAGCTGAACCCGAGAGGTGCTGCAGGCTGGGGCACCTAAACCATCTTTTGTATTATGTGCTGTATTTCTACACACGTGTGGCCTTTTTACTACAAACATGCAGGCAGTTGGTCATATTTGTTTATTCTTAAAGTAACAGATGATGCACTGCCGCCATGTGATTGGCTGTTTAAATAATTGCATGACCGTGTAGGCCTACAGGTGTTCCTAATAAAGTGCTCAGTAAGTATTTTAAGCTTATGGCGCTTTAAACCATCACGATTGATGTCTGTTGTTTATTATTATTCACAGGAGGTAAAGACGGTTTAGTAGGGTTTCCAGACTTCATTTACAAGCACATTGTCCCAGCGTGCTTCCTGGCTCCTCTCAAACCAACCTTCGACCTGTCCGATGCACAGACTGTCCTGGTAAGTCTCGGCGATCGATAAAAGCCGATGAGATACAGAATCGTATGAAACTTTGAGTGATCGTTGCAAACCTGTGCTTTTCAGACCATGTCCGAGTGTACACTGACACTGAAAATGATTCATCTCAAGAGGGTGAGTCATGGAGCTATTTATGAAAACTTTTTATCTCACTCATGGTAGAAATTGGGCGATTCTTCTCGCTTCTGTACTTAACCGTTTGTGTTTCGCTCCAGGGGCCAGAGTTTATTCAATTTCTGCAGCAGGAATACCTGCCCTCTCTGCAAGTCTCACCTGAGATCACACAGGTATCCTGCCACTCGAGTGTTGTCATTTGTGTATGGCTTAATTTTATTGCTCAGAAACTTTGGTTTATTGCAATCTTGACTTTTTTTATTTTTTTAATATATAACAGGAGGCCTGTCAAGTGCTTCAACAGCCTGATACCAAGGTTCTGAAAAATTACATGAAGGTATCTCATGCACACTAATTTCTTCCTCTTTACAAGCTAATTAATTTAGTCACTTGGTTAGTTGGTTGAGTCACATAAATGTATTGTATATTGATACTTGACATGTATACATGCATGACGTGTGTACAAACCTTTAACCCCTGATTATTGACATTTAATTCAGGGTTAATGGACTTAACACATTGTTCATGATAGATTTTGCATTGTGCCAATAACTTCTGAATTACCACTGGGGCCTGAAATGGACAATGGACTTTGTTCCATACTGTCCCAAGTCTTAATGTCAATTGTCCCAGTCTAACTCCCTCACTCCAAAAATGCACACAGAGGTTATTCACTGCCACCGAGTTGAACACAGGGATCACACTTTTCTTATTCTGCCAACAGGGCCATTAAATCTCAAATCTGATTGATTGGTAGGTGTGCAAACATTTTGCATAACAGTACCGCTCAGACAGGCGGCAGTGTGAACGTTGGGTTGATTAATGCGCCCATTCTAATACTCTATTTTCAAAGTAACTGCTCATACACAGACTGCGTGATCTAAGACTATCGTAAGTGATATTTGAAATCCTGTTTAACAAAGTAAAAGGTGATGACGAGTTTTACCAAACGATTATTGACTGAGTCTTAATTGCTTCAGAGTTCAAATAAAGTTCCTTGTATGGGAAAGTGTTCAGGACAGAGGACTTTACACTCTCTGGTTTATAAGTAAAATCACAGGTTGTGTTTTGAGAGTAAGAAACTGAGACCAGAGAAAATAAATCTTACTTTAAACATAAGCGGTGTGATGTATAATTCATGAGTAAATAAAACACTAATCATTGGTAACTTACTGTGGTATAAGTGGAATAACGCTACAGATCATGTGGTTATGTGAAACCGGTTCACTCAAGGAGATTTTTGCCTCTCTGCTTACGCGTTGTACTACATACTGAACTTGGAAGATTCCCCCAAAGGGGGTTGTTTAAAAATAAATAAATAACACTCACTACAGTGTAAAACATTATACAAGATTAGGAAATTGACTGCTGCTACATACTTATGCCGAATAACCTTATGCAAATTTCTGTCTTTCCTCTCAGGCCTTTTTTCAGCAAGCCAAGCTGTAACACCACGACAATTTCAAGACCGTACAACAAAAGGGCCGAGCTTAGAATAGAAGCTGCTTTTGCACTTAAAGGGAGAAGTTTAACTGTGGCCGTCTCCGCTCCAAGGGGGAAATGAGATGCAGATTACGGGGACTCTAGTGAGGACGCGCTCCCACCAGACCGATCACTAGCACTCTCCACCTGGAGACGGACATCTGTGATTGGCCAACCAGACAAGGCAGGGAGCTAAGAGTACACAGCAGAATGGGATTTGGAAGAGACAAATTTTGTTCAAAACAAGGAAAAATATATTTTGGCGCTTAAAACTATATGAACTATGATTATAGCAATGTTTTGTATTTGTGAGCGCTCTTTCATGTAGGTGTTTAAAAAAAAAATTTAAAGAGATGTTTGAGTGATACAACGAGGTTTCTGTAATGAAGCCGGTTCAAGATGATGGTTTTATTTAATGACTTAGAATTTGCTTCTTTTTTTTTTTGTCATGAAATAGTTTTTTGTTTTTATTTTGAAGCGACTGGGAATATGAAAGTGCTCTTCTAGAAATGAAACAATCTGATGTGAACAATTAAATTTTGTTTTTGTTTTTCTTTTTCCCATTCATGGCATATTAAATGCAGAGTACCCCGTTTAAACTGTACAGTGCATCACTGACCTGTGTTAATGCAGTTTTGTCATCTGTACTGAATGCAGACACACTCACAAAAAAAGCATGTTCAGGTTAATTAATCAGTTCCTGTAACATTGTCCATTTACTGCTCTCACTCTGAGGAATTATGCAATGTCTATTTTCAGTGTTGCAAGTGTCCATCGACAGCTGAGCTGGTGTCTGATGTTACTTTAAAGCAGCTGGAATAACCAGTATTATTTTTCTATGTTGCAAATTCAATAACCAAGAGTCTGTGGCTAACAAGTTACAGTCTGCATACTGTAGATTGCATGTTAAAATTAACCAAAGTCAAAATATAAAAAATTCCTATCATTAATGTTTGAGTTCTTGCAAAAAAAAAAATTGTGCTTCCATTAGTGTGTTACACCATCACAGCAGTTTGAAAACCTCACGTGTCTCTGAAGAAGCACTTGTTGACCTGCACCTCCCTGCTTGGTAGCTTGCTGCTGGATATAATTTGGCCAGAAGGTGAAATAATAGAGGATTAACCTCATTTTATATAGATAGCGATTTATTTCAATAATAGGAGTAACAATCTGAAGGGGAAAAAAACATGCAATTCACAAAATGATAATCGCGGTTGTTTGTGTTTTAATTAGTTTACTGTAATTACTAACTTTTTTTTCAAATCCAGAATGAATTTATAAGTTCATAAAATAGAAGGAAGAAATAAAACTCAAACCCTAATTGGTTCTTTCAGGAAGTGGATACAATCCCCAGGGGAAGTTAGAGTTCCAGTTTTGAGGTGTAGCTCCGTAGCGCTCTAACATCTGTACACAGAACATGCTCTGTTTAAACTACTAGTAAATACTTCATGGTTTGGAATTCGGTTTCGTGCTGCAAAACAGCATGGAATCATTAATTGCTCATTTCATGGTGTAAATTATGAAGTGATTGATTATTTTTAATTACCTACTGCTCAAACATTACAAATGTATCTCAGCGCTTTTATAACCCCGTGCATGAGACCGTGTGAGAATTTCATCTTCCAGTATTTCAGAATCTGTCATCTAAACACTTCAAAAAAATACTGACATTTTACCAACTCCTAAATCTAGAAATATGCCAAATGAATGCAAAGCTATGCATTTCATTATGTTTCAGACATTTTTCTGCCTATACTTATTTTTGATATCCCTTTATGGTCCTTAAATTTGTCACTCCAATAAATTGTATCTTATAATGTAATCCAGTGTTTTTGATGAATATATATTTTCTTATTCAATAAATACAGTATATGGTTGCTGGAGGAGCACCAATCTCCGATATACATGACAAAACATGCCAAATGTGTTCGATGTCCCTTCAACATTCATGTTAATTCTCACATTTAAAAATGCTCTGCTGATACAAGGCCACTCGTGAAAACTGGTCACAAAAGGAAACCTCCAAGGAAGTCTTGAATGTAATTAAGAACAACACTACAGATTCAGTATCTGAGGTCTATAGATAAGCAAGCAATCCTGGTTGCTTCAGGAGAAAAATATCCTTGTATTGTGAACATACAAGAAACAGAGATAGAGTTCTTAGAGTGATGAATATGGGAAAATATCTCTCACACATATACACACACAGTGAGACACAAACATACACTAATTTTGCAATGCTACGGTCACATCAGTGCTTTTATTCCTTTTTTCATTTCATCTCAAACAAAAAAAAATCCAAAATAAATTTTAGAAATATGCTTTTATAACAAAGATATTAGGAAAAAAAAAACAAAATCAACATTTCATAATCCGTTCAAAAGGTTTCTGTCCATACCTGATGCACATGTATGCAAGCGTCTTGCCTCTAAAGTATGTGCATCCACTACCACAGCAACCACTCTATCCCTGTTCCCAAAACATCTGTTCTGTTTATTTGCCCAAGGGCGTGATCTCTCAGTTAAACCATTTACTGGTGGCTCACATTTAACCCTTAATCACGGCGATGGGTCTAAGCTTGATGGCCTTCTTGCTGATGCCAGCATCATGGCATGTGTTCACCACATCTGTTACATTTTTGTAGGATTCTGGGGCCTGAGAAGTAAACAAACACTTCAGTCATATTTATAAGCCGACATAACTACACGTAACGGTATGTGGAGATGACATCATGAATTTTTGTTGTTTATCTTGATAGTATTTCACTCTTTCCTAGTATGATGCCTTCCTAGAATGTTCCCTCTTTCATTTCAGATTCTATTTGCCACATGCACAACACATCTGTGACGTGTAGTCATGTCACAGACAGTTCAACTGTCTGTGACATGAGAAGTAGAATAAAATAGAATAAAAATACTTGCAACTGGATAAAAATAAAATGATCTGTTCTAGCAAAATGGGGAAAATTACAAAAACTAAATGAAGTGCATTTGTGAGCAGTTGTGTGTAATTAGTACATTAGCTTTAAATTGTACACATAAAAGAATAAAGAAGAATATTTTTGCTTCATGGCATTCCTCACCTCCTCCATGACCAATTTGGGTGAAGCAACTCTGATGGCAATACCCATGTCAGCCAGTTTGTCCAAAACGTCCTGAAAGTCTAGATTCCTGCGGGATTTAGCTCGAGACAGCGCTCGGCCCTGCAAAGCAAAACATAACACAAACATTAAAAATATTTTAAATAAAACATTACCCACTTGATGTTTATGATCTTGTCCAGTCTAGCAAACGAAATAAGCCATAGGTGACAATTCGTCCTTCTACTCACTGCGCCATGGCAGGTGGTGCCAAAAGTTTCGGTCATGCCCTTTTCGGTGCCTGTTAACACATAACTGCAGGTTCCCATTGTGCCACCAATCAGTACAGGCTGACCAGTCAGCTAGAGAACAAGAAGAGAACAATAATCCCAACTAAACAAACTGGCAAATGTTTCATACTGTTACACACAAGCATTTTATACTACATGAGTATTATCTTTCATCAATGTAAACTATTACTGGATGTGACACCTAAACTCGGACTCAACCAAAAAGCAGCAGTCATTCAAAATAGCGAAATTTGAAAATGTGGTTTTGACACACACACGCGCGCGCGCTCATGTTCAGGGTTGTGTTTACCTGGTAGTCTACGGCGATTAGGGGGTGATGTGGCGGAAAAGCCCGTGTTGACCCCTTACGGTGCACCAGCAATGTTTTCTGTTTACCATCCACCATGTGCTCCTCCACTTTAGCAATGTTATGTGACACGTCATAGATCACATGCATGTCCAAATCATCAGGTGTGGTGTTGAACACTTTGGAGAAGGCCTAAACGGCAAGATAATATTAGTGGGCTTTTTCAAGCAAGACCAACTGGTGTGACTGTGGTGATTGGTATGAACTGTGTGCGTGCTCACCTGGCGTGTAAGGAAGGTCATTGAAGAGCGGTTGACCCAGGCATAGTTGCCTGCAGCCGCCATGCCCTTCAGGTAGTCTTGACCTTCAGGAGAACTGATTTGGGCACAAGCGAGTTGTCGGTCATTTACCACAATTTTGTCACGCTTCATCGCCTTCTCCATGGCCACCAAGGCATCTACTCAAAACAGAAGTGTGGGGGGAAAAAAAAAACTCAGACAGCCTCCATTACTTCAATAAAAACAATTATGTTCACATTCCATTTTCTATGTAAAGCAAAAAATCGCAAATATCAGTCATATGTATGCCATGATATGCATGCAGTTGTGGTTCTTTGACTGCATGTGCATAGGCATGTATAGACCTTGAAGATCATACATTTTTCCCTGGAACCCTGCAAGTTCTTGCCAAATTTAATTTTCACCCCTCCAAGTGAGCCAGGGGAGGTGAATATCAAATGGGGGCACAATGCTACAATGTCATGTGAAACCTACCACCCATAGTTCTAAGATGGTTTAATGACCATCACATTTCATGCCACAGAAGTAGTGTAAAACCTGTAATAAGGTCATGTTGATGTCTAGGAAGCAGCAGTGCATACTTTTTAGTAAATCCCATTAAGCATCAGTAGCATTACGTAGTGTAGTGTTTATAAGAAGGAACATGCTGCATTGGTTAATTTTATATCAACATGACCATAGGCATGGCCATAGGACATGCCATACTCATCTGGCCACAAATGCATTCAATGTGAATTTATTGCCAGTGCGTGTTATTGCCAGTTTTCCTCTCTGGACCTTCGGACCTGCCATATCAGAATCAGAAGTACAGCTGAAATGTGTATAGGAGACAAAGAGGCCAGTTATGGACCAGTGTGTTTTGTCTTAGTGGGCTAGCTGTCTCCAATGAAGAGAACCAGTCACCAATGAACCAATTTGGGATGATGATGTCTACCTCTGCCTTGACAAACTGGTTCTGGGACATCACCTCTGGGTGCAGACGGCACTCTAACAGGCACTCCTATGCATTGCCTCAATAACACATACTTACTCCACGACATACTTGTCAGATTTGGAAGACCTTGTACTAGGCTTTAGGAATCCCAAATACATTCTGACTATTGTGACGGCTATTCAAGTCAGACAGTGTCAGAAAATGCAGTTTCTGTAGTTTTCCATCTTGTAATGTTTGATTCGTTTAAACTTTTTCTATCCTAGCCTAAATTGTGGTGCAACAAAATATCTTTCTCCGATACCTCTTAGTTTCCTTAGTCCTTTGGGTTCACCTACAGACCCGGCTACAGTTTTGCGTTCCTAACCTTGTTAATGATACAATGATGGCAAATTGCATGCAATTCCACAGGCTTACAGCATAACAGCATGTAGCTTCTTGAGGTGTTACATGAGGTCTGATGTGTACAAGGTGAGAAGAAAAAAGAAAGCAATATACAATGAGGTCATGTGATTTATCTGTGATCTCAGTATGCATATCCAAGAGAACTTCTCCACCTCTGGCAGTAAGGAGGCGTGAAATAGAGAAAACCTTGCTTCTGTCACATGCTCACACAAAGTTTTGTTCAGATTCACAGGTCATATTTTCCACTTTGAAAGAAACTTTGAAATGACCTGACCATAATCCCAATTTCATTTATTTATTTTTAAACATTGACAGAGGAGAGCACCTACCCGTGGCCACCTGATGTCCCAGCCCACGGCTTCCACTGTGTATCATCACACACACCTGGCCCTTGTGGTCGATGCCCATCTTTTTGGCTGCATAGTCATCGTAGATCTCATCCACCACCTGGATCTCAGCGTAGTGATTCCCTGCTCCCAGCGTCCCAAGCTGTAGCAAAACGGTTTAAGCTCGTTTCAAGGATTCGGTGAATTTACAACTCTGTGAACCAAGGCATTGTGTGTGTAAACATGTGTACCTGTGGCAGTCCCCTCTTTTTGGCCTTGGAGGAAACTTTGTTTGGGTCAGCCTGCAGCATCCTGCCGTACTCTTCACAATGCTCCTTGTCCTCGGCCCAGGCATAGCCCTCCCGCAAAGACCAGTCCATCCCCATCTCCAGTGCCTCCTCCAAGTCTCTACATACACACAGACACACACACACACACTTAATCAGTTATGTCCTTAACACAAATACACCTACATTTTTCCTACCTTGTTCATTCATTCATTCATTCATTCATTCATCTTCTACCGCTTATCCGAACTACCTTGGGTCACGGGGAGCCTGTGCCTATCTCGGGCGTCATCGGGCATCAAAGCAGGATACACCCTGGACGGAGTGCCAACCCATCGCAGGGCACACACACACTCATTCACTCACACAATCACACACTAGGGACAATTTTTCCAGAGATGCCAATCAACCTACCATGCATGTCTTTGGACCAGGGGAGGAAACCAGAGTACCCGGAGGAAACCCCCGAGGCACGGGGAGAACATGCTAACTCCACACACACAAGGTGGAGGCGGGAATCGAACCCCGATCCTGGCGGTGTGAGGCGAACGTGCTAACCACTAAGCCACCGTGCCCCCTCCTACCTTGTTTTTAATGCTTAAAAATTTATACCAGGGGTGTCCAGTAAAGAGCTGGTGTGGGTGAAAGTTTTTATACACAACAGGCTACACTTGATTCCACCTGTTTAAATCAGTTGATCTTGGCTTTTAATAGACTCAGGTCTGGCTTCTGCTTGGTGTGAAAACCTGCACCCTTTCAGGATAAGATTGGACACATCTGGGTTATACATATGGCAGGGTCTCATTCCTCAAAGCTAAGTAAAGCATATTAAGTAAAGAATATTCACACTATCGTTTAATTTCATCCAATTATTATACAAAAATATCCAAGCCACAACACAGCAGGAAATATACTCTTTAAATGTAATCCTCTCCAGAATAATCAGGGGTTATTTAAAGTTTTATTTAAACAGGCCTACAATTGAATGCTTTAAGTGAACTGTTTACATCAAGGTTTTAAGCTCTTTTTGTCCTCTTATGTCATACAAAAATTTACTCAGACTGCAAAATATCCCAAAAATATATTCAAACTGATGCACTTTTATAGCAGTGATTCTCAATCCTGGCTATGCCATACCACCAGCCTGAACATGGTGTGTTTGGTAATTAATTCAACTCGACAAGACAGATCAGTGGTACTCCAGGGTCAGGATTGAGAAACACTATTTTATAGTGTGTATATGATGTTGCTGGTTTTTACTTGGCGCTCATGGGAATGACTCCCTTGGACCCCACTCCTACAGGGATGTGGTCAAAGAGAGCCTGTGCCAGCTGTTCCTTCACTGGCTGCACATCTCCTTCATCCAGGTTGGTTCTCAGCAGACGTACGCCGCAATTAATATCAAATCCAACACCACCTGCACAGGTAAATCCTCACTGTTAGCTCATTTCCCTATGCATTGTTTTTATGTTCACAAACTCACACAGCAACCTAATATGAATTACTAAGGATAGGATTTTCAGGAAGCTTTCACACTTTAGTTTAGTATGAAACAGAGCAGAGTTTACTTTAAGTAGTAAAGCAAAAGTATCCTTTACTTTAAAAGGATATAGTAAAATAACCTGCATGTGTGTTTTAGCCAATGATGACATCGTTAGTTTCCTAGCATGAATGGCAAGGGACGTTTGTGGGACACAGAAAGTGTTTGTGATGAGGTAAGATGAACAGAAATGCACAGGGATTTGACAGAATCAAGTGAATTTGAAATCCGTCCAACGCCACACATGAACAGAAAACCCCCCGTCCACCTCAGATTCAGACCACAGCAAACATGTCCAGTGTAAAAACCACCTGAGGATCCCATCCATCACAACTGATACTAACATTAATCAGCACGCTTCTTTTGTTTTCATCTCCCTGAGAATTCTTGCCCTTTTCCCTGCATACCTGGGGAGACGACTGACGTAGGGTCACTCATGTCGAAAGCAGCCATGTTTCCAATCGCAAAACCATATCCAGAGTGAACATCAGGCAGGCCTATAGATCTCTGTGACGTAAATAAGCTTGAGTAAGAAAACTGAGCCTCACCACATCTTTTAATCTCAGAAGGAGGAGCTTGTAGAATAAACATGCAAACTTGATTAACATGTGCTGAATATATTTCAATAAAAACTAATCAATCAATTTATTTTCTATTTTTTCCATATCTTCAATTTGTACTATTATATAATGGCAGGTGAAATACAATAAAGGTAAAAAAAATCTTAATTGCATTATGTGATTTTGGTTGGATTTTTTCTCTGAATGTATTCATCAAATCTTCTACTATTGTTTGCTACATGTACAGACATTCACATTTCTCTGTCATTCAGCATATAGTTAACTAACCATCTATTCAGGTCTCCAAAATCAAAAACAACAAGAAACAACTCACACACTCACATGCACGATTCCCGGCAAAGCCGCCACATTGCCGATCTGCTTCATGGCCGGCAGAAATCCACCAAATCCTGATGGAACAAATACGGAGTCAATTATCAGATGATTTTAAACAAATGATTTCTAGAGGAACTGATCATACCTCCACCACGACATGCGTTTCTCAGCTCTTCAAATATTAGCTTCTCCAGGGCTTCATTGACGTAGAAGACTCCCTCCACCTACAGACAGATTTCAACAAGTTACAGTTAATAAAGAAGACACCAGAGCTTTTTTCCTTTAATTTGTCCATATTCTGTATATATACACTATTCAGTATATATACATTCTGTATGCATACATCAACATATCAATAATGAATGGTTGGTGTTATACAGATGTGTGGACAAACATCTGCGGTGTTATGTGATGCAATAGGATCTCAAGCTACTTTACGAATATCAATTAGACGTGTAATTGCAGCCAACATTTATACTTATTCAACATAATTTCCTTTTTTTAAAAAAACTACAATCATTTGCATTAATCCTAACAAAAAGGTATCATCAATTCTTATTCGATTTAAACATTTATTATTTCAAATTTATTATTAGTTTTTGTTGGATTATTTTTTAATGTGAAACATTCATTCATTCATTTTTTTACCACTTATCTGAACTACCTCGGGTCACGGGGAGCCTGTGCCTATCTCAGGCGTCATCGGGCATCAAGGCAGGATACACCCTGGACGTAGTGCCAACCCATCACAGGGCACACACACACACACTCTCATTCACTCATGCACTCACACACTACGGACAATTTTCCAGAGATGCCAATCAACCTACCATGCATGTCTTTGGACCGGGGGAGGAAACCGGAGTACCCGGAGGAAACCCCCGAGGCACGGGGAGAACATGCAAACTCCACACACACAAGGTGGAGGCAGGAATCAAACCCCCAACCCTTGAGGTGTGAGGCAAAAACCTGCTAACCACTAAGCTACCGTGCCCCCCTAATGTGAAACATGTGAAACTTAAATACATAAAAAAAGGAACTCTTGAATGTCTCAGTCTTAATTATTTTTAATATTTTTAAATTACTGAAAGTAGTCACGGTGGCTTAGTGGTTAGTACGTTCGCCTCACACCTCCAGGGTCGGGGTTCGATACCCGCCTCCACCTTGTGTGTGTGGAGTTTGCATGTTCTCCCCGTGCCTCGGGGGTTTCCTCCGGGTACTCCGGTTTCCTCCCCCAGTCCAAAGACATGCATGGTAGGTTGATCGGCATCTCTGGGAAAAATTGTCCCTAGTGTGTGTGTGCCCTGCGATGGGTTGGCACTCCGTCCAGGGTGTATCCTTCCTTGATGCCCAATGACGCCTGAGATAGGCACAGGCTCCCCATGACCCAAAGTAGTTCGGATAAGCGGTAGAAGATGAGTGAATGAATGAAAGTAGCCATAATCTTGAGAAAATGAAAACAGTTACAGCATTTGGTAGACGGCTTTATCCAGAGAGACTTTATCCAGAGTGAAGTGATTATTAAATCTTTACCAATAAATGCATCCATACTAGTAGACTAGGTCACAGGTTTAAACCTTCAGTCTAGAAACTTGTAGAAAATACAGTAAGAAGTGCACACACTTTTTTTTATTTATTTACTAGTTAAAGTAATTCAGGACTAGCAGTTATGTCTTAGTAGTAGGTCTTTACACATTGTTTGAAGACAACAAGTGACTCGGCTGTTTGGACATCCAGAGCACCCAGTTGTCAGGACAAAGAAACAAGTTTATTCCCAAGATTGTACATTTATATAACCATTTTCTGCCAGCTGATAAATTAATTTCCATTTGACTGAAGCGATGGATTTTTATTTTTATAACATACAAATCTTTATACCAGGCATCTCATGGAGTTTGGAATTAAATGGTTTGCTTTCTACAAGCTGGGAAACTGTCTTCCAGGTTTACCTGGTCAGTCTATGTCAGGACAATGTACACAAGGTACCTGCCAGTGTGTGTTGACATGCCTTAGTCATTCTCTCCATGGCTGATGTAACATTTACATAACTAGGGACTTGCTAAGCACTTGGTAACAATAACTCATGCGTCTGTTTTATTGCAGTTTCATGACGTGGCTACGTGGGTTAGGGATGATAATAAAGCACTCAATTGATTATTACACTCTTACTAACTTGCTGGTTCATCTTCACATTATTTTACTAACATATTCACTGGACTGGGCGAATGACTCCCAGTTAGACTCAATTATTCCAAAAGACTGACACATGGAGCTGGAAGTGATTCGGGATCGATTCAGAATCGGCACAACACGTTTGTAGAGTTAGAGATTGAATTACCTGCATGTTTGGAACGAATCCCTTTTTGATTCGCCAACATGTGTTGTCGATCTTCTCCAAAAACTGCAACTCATCGTTGTAAGAGCGACTCATTATAAAATGTAGCGTCTCAAAACAATTATTGGAAAGATGTAGTCGATTCGTGTGTCGTGTGTCAAACGCTCAGACTCTTCTTCTTCTGCTTTAATAGCTGCTTGGTGTTTTTTTCTGAAGCTCAATACTGCAACCAGCTGGTTACATAGCTGCATCAGCGCCTTACCGAGGATAGCTCTATGTTGGCGTTCGACTAGAAGATGTAACTCGTAATTCCTAACCTCTGGCCAAAGAAAAACCTTTATTATTATTATTATTATTATTATTATTATTATTATTATTATTATTATTATTATTATTATTATTATTTCTCAATAACAAATGATAACAGATAACAAAATACAATGTCATTATTATTCAAATCTTAGAATAGTAACATAACAAAGGAGAGGAAGAAAAAAATACAAATAAAAATTACAAATAAGGGGTATCAGCAATATAATTAATTTAGAAAAGAAGAATTTCTTTTAAGTTTTCGTTTCCAGCTTAAAATGGAAAATGTGTGGTTTCTTTTCAGACCACTTATATTTATGGATATGAAACTTTCCAAATAAAATAAGCAGATTTAAAATAAAAAATATGACATTTCACCATTTTACTTTCCTCATAAAAAAACATATTTTTTTTGTATATTATTTTTTGTCCCAAATAATGATTCAAACAAATGTTCGACATCAACCAAAAAAAATCTAGTGTACATACAATAAAAAAAAAAACAAGATACAGCAGATTCTGTATTTATATTACAGAATGCACAAGAATCTGATATATCATTTTTAATTTTTTGTAGAAATTGGTTTGTTGGATAAATTAGGTGTATAATTTTAAAATATACTTCACTAATTTTATTGTTAATGCAATATTTGTTATTATAAGTCTAAACCAATTTCCAATTAATATTCTCAAAGAGTCTGTCCCAGTATTGTTTACTTCGCAATATTGCAGGACAGTGAAGTAACGCCCTAAAAAGTGTATATTTACATTTATTGTCTTTAATATTGATACCATTCACAATGATTTCTTTTTTAAATGTTAGTTTCTTATCAGATTCCATTTTACTCTGCAATAATCTCAGAAAACCTGCAGGAATTGCATCAAATACAATGCTATATTCTCGTGGAGAAACTGGGATATTAAATTTTTATAAGAAACTCAGAATATGTAAGTAATTAAGCTTTATCATTTAGCAGCTGTGAAATAATCAATATATTATTTTAACCCAGTTATTGTAAAATGTTGATTTATTTTTGTATTTCAAGTATTGATTATTCCAGATTAAATGCCTGTGGCGAGAAAAATTATGGTTTTAGATTTGATTTGGTTTCATACGCTTCCAGTATACAGAGACAACAACAACACACAGAAAATAAAAATAAGATGGCAATAATAAATAAATAAATAAATAAATAAATAAATAAACACATATGTAATTACAAATGGACAAAAATAAATAAATTGTATGTACAGTTTGGACCCAAAATTGTTTTAATTATATATAAGTATTTCCTTCATACTAATAAACACACAAACGTATTTTATCATATGCTTTATTATTATTTTTTTAATTTTTTTATTTTTTTTATATATGCTACTATACAGTTCGCTGTTTTAAGGAGTAAAATATACATCAATTTTCCGAACACTTCGTCCATGGTTTTTTGTAATATTTCCGAGTTTGTAACTCGAAAGCTGCATTTCTGTCAGAACAAGTCACACTGTGTAGTCCCTGCTGTTAGTCAGAGTGGGAAGTGATTTGTTTGCTCATTTCCAATTTAACGCCATTTTCTAAAGTAGGGGACTTTGTTTTTGTGCTTTGTTCTTAAACTTTTATTTTACATCAACAACCAAAGCAAAACGAAACGAAACGCTAGACGCTCTCTTACCGTTTCTGCGTTCACACACTGGGTAAAATTCAGTACGTCACTTTAGGTATAAACATACAAACAAACAAACTTCAGGTAAGTCAAGATTGCTATCATTTGCTTGCTTAGAAATCTTAAAGTGTTCGCTGAAGTCAGGTGTTTTTATTTATGCAGCATTTAGTGCAAAACAGTAGACTTTGGAAATCTAGTGCAGCTTGATAACAAGTGATTATACCATGAAGCTAATGCGCACTAGCTAGCAGCATGAATCATCAGCTCGGTTATTAGTTAACTAACTAACTAACTAACTAACTAACTAACTAACTAACTAACTAACTGTCAGCGGTTCACATCATGATAATATTAGTATACAGTCGCGGTAATAGTCATATGTTAAAGTGGGAGTGGAGGTTTGACCCAGTGTTCAGTATACTAAAGGTTTATGTTAAAAGTTGTAGCAACAATCCATAACAAACACGTCACATATAGAAGTGTGTCTGTTCTCCTGGACTGAGGTGTGATAACTGTTTCCCCCTGTGCAGTAACATGAAGTTAAGAGTTAGAGTAATCAAGCAGACGAGCCGAGTGGAGCTTGAGGGACCAGAACTGACCTTGACCCAACTCAGCACCCAGGTCAAAGAGGTCGTGCTGCCTTCAGCTGGACTCAAGTAAGTTCTCATATAAATCTAATGGTGTGTTTACATCTGACCATCACACAGCTAGTTGAAATTTACACTACACTTTACACCACCTTACACTTTATACCACTTAAAACTCTACACTCTCTACAATTTATACCATCTTCTACTTTATACTGCTTTAACCCCTCTATACTTTATACCACTTTAACCCCTCTATACTTTATACCACTTTACACTACACGTTACCCCACGCCATCCAACACTTTGCATTATGTTTATATGCAGCTGCTCAGCTTCAAAAGCTATTTAACGAGCAAACAGGTTTTTTGTGCTGGTATGATTTTTGAGGTAGTTTAGAACTCTGTAGTGAAACACAGGATAGATGATCTTTACAGATTGTGTGATTCAGCACTCTTCAGCTTGAGCTGATGTTGGTCCTAGACGCTTCCGTTTCAAAGTAACAGCACTTAAAGTTGTCTAAGACTTTTCAAGTAGGGCAGAAATTTTGTGGGCATCCAATGAATGTTTACAGTGACTGAGTTTTTCAGTATGACCTATTTTCTATTGCCAATGTTTGTCTATGTAAATTGCATGGGTATGCACTCAGTATAAATCACTTGTGCTGTGTGTGTGTGTGTGTGTGTGTGTGTGTGTGTTTTCCTCTTTCCTTACCCTAGCACTGATACAGAATTTACTCTGTCTCTGAATGGGAAAGAGCCTCTGGTGGACACAGGACAGACTCTGGCCTCGTGTGGTGTGGTATCAGGGGACATGATTAGTGTAATTTTGCCTCATTCTTACTCTTCATATTCCTCTGCATCACCTTCCTCTCACCAGACACACACCATTTTAGCTGTTCCACAGAACAAACCACAGAGTGCCTCTGGATCATGTACATACCAGGTGAGTGCTGAGTTGGTTCACTACATATTGTAGGACAATGTAAAAATTTATTGTATGAATATTTTTATTGTATAAAACTTTTTTTTTGGTCATATATCCCATCCCTACTAGTCGGTAGAGGATTGATTTATGTATGTACAATCCTTACAAAGCTTTTGGATTTTGGATATCAGAAATCTTTTAGGTTAGGTTTTTTATTATTTGATTAAACACACACTTGTTACACAGCTATGAATCTATGTTGTTGATTAGTCTTTCACAGTGTTTGCTACGTTCCTCAGTAGAGTTATTGATAGGAAGAGTTAATATGCAGTACCAGGAATGTGAAATGAAAGGTTCTGAAATGAAAGTGAAATCACAAATCTACCTCGGCTTCTGTATGGGTTTCTCTTTCTGAGAAGCCAGTTAAGGTCTCCAAACTTTTAATTCTTTCTTTTTTTAAGTTTCAGACAGTGAAACGTTCTATGTAATAATGAATATGAGAAGATATTTTTAACATTTTTATAAACCCTCTGAGTTGATTTCTTCAGTCAGGTGCCAGCAGCAACCATGAGAGCCCAGAGAGAACATGTGCCCCGGAGACTGAGGAGACTGATATGGACAGAGGTGAGGCTGAAGAGGAAGCAATGGGGATATTCATCCCTGAGCCCATGCTGTGCTGTGAGGCTGAAGAAGGTAAGGTTCCTCACTCTCTAGAGACACTGTACCAGACTGCGCAGTGCAACAGCATCTCGGACTGCGTGCTGTTAGCGGCCCACGTCTTATTGCTGGAGACCGGCTTCCTGCCACAGGTCAGAGGTCACACAAAACACTACTGACCCATTAATGCTTGTCATACATAAATCTAATTCTAAGAAAATATTAGTATTAAAAAATTGTTAGACTTTTACACAGTGCATTATATAGCTTCATTGTATTTTGAAAGCTTGGTGATTGAGTGTTTAAACCACACCCACTACAAGTGGAGTCGGCATTTAATTGTGTTATTGATTGATTAATTGACTGATCACCTCTCCAACATATTCCTAAATTTGAGGATTAGTGCTGTAAATCTGCTTCATTTACATTAAATTTCAGCATTTGGCAGACGTAGTTATGCAGAGTGACTTGCATTTATACAGCTGAGCAAATGAGGTTTAAGGGCCTTGATCAGGGGCCCAGGAGTGGCAGCTTAGTGGCCTGGGGGTTTGAACTCACGACCTTCTGATCAGTAGTCCAACACCTTAACCACTGAGCTACCACTTCACACTAAGCACATATTGGTAGTCATAGTAAATATTAGCACATCTTAATTTTGTGTACAAACTAACTACACTTAGCAGCTTTAAGTCACCTAGCAAAGCCAGATCAAATCATTTTATTTAATTTTTTTTTATATTCCTTTGATTAAGTTCATTTTATAAGCTGGTGTATTTTATACCATGGAAAATCACCTAGATGTAGGGGATTGTATAATTTACCCAGAACGTGTTATTTGGTTGGATTATGTGATGAGTGCAGGGTTGTGACGTCAGAGCCAGAGAGATGCCCAGCGGCTGGCGTGCAACGGGTGGTCTCTACAGGCTGCAGTACTCTCACCCTCTTTGTGAGAACAGCCTGGTTCAGGTGGTTGCTGTGCTGATGGGCCAAACACTTGTTATAAATGGTACTGTACGCATGTTGTTACCATTACATAGGTGCTGTTATTACATGAATATTCTTTGTACCTGCTGCAAATGGTGTTGTCATTGTGCACCCTCTAACAGCCACTCTGAAGACAACTGGTGCAGAGGAGATTTCATGGAAGCTGGCACTGAAACCTGATGCTTACGTGACTAAGGAGTGGGCAGGTACAGAATATGACACAATGTTCATTAAATGAAAATATATTAAATGAAAAATCGGGTTTAGCTCCATTTGTTTTAGCCCCAGCCCTTAAGCAATACCCTTAACCATCTCCGCATTTGTGGCTGACACTGTGTTCTAACCCCAACCTCCTAACATTCTCAGATATACAAAGAAAAGAATTTCACTGTGCTGTAATGTATACAGTGGGGAAATAATTAATTGATCCCCTTGCTGATTTTGTAAATTTACCTCTTTACAAAGAAATTAACGGTTGAGAACTGTATGGTAGGTTTATTTTAACAGAGAGAGACAAAATATCAACCAAAAATCCAGAAAAAGAAATTTAAAGAAAGGTTATAAATTAATTTGAATTTGATCAAGTGAAATAAGTATTTAAACCAGCATGTTTTTGACCCCCAAAGACCGGTTTTGTTCCCATGAGGCACACAAATTAGTCCTGTCACTTTAGGAAAGTACTTCTAATCTTAACTTATGCGTATAACAGACACTTGACACAGAATCAGTCTCTTCTATTTAAACTTCTCCACCATTACAGGCAAGACCAAAGAGCTGTCAAAGGACATCAGGGACAAGATTGTAGACTTACACAAGGCTGGAATTGGCTACAAGACCATCAGCAAAAAGCTTGGTGTGAGATACGACTGTTGATAATTAGAAAATGGAAGAAATACAAGATGACATTCAAACCGGCCCTTTTCTGGAGCACCCTGCAAGAGCTCACCTCGTGGTGTATGAATGATTCTGAGAAAGGTTAGGGATCAGCGCTGGGACCACAGTCACCAAGAAAACCATTGTTTGCACACTTTATCATAATGAATTAAGATCCTGCAGTGCCTGCAAGGTCCCCCTGCTCAAGAAGGCACATGCACAGGCCCATCTGAAGTTTGCCAATGAACACCTGAATGATTTAGAGAATGTGAATGTGGTCCGATGAGACCAAAATTTAGCTCTTTGACATCAAATCAACTTGCAGTGTTTGAAGGCAGAGAACTGTTGAATATGAACACAATAAAAGCAAACATTGAGGTTGAATTATCTGCTTTGAGGCTGCTTCTCTGCTAAGGCCACGTACCATAAAAACTTGGATGAGAACCCCTTGGCCTCGGCCAGAACACAGAAGAAGGGTCATGGATGGGTCTTCCAGCATGACAGTGACCCAAAACATATGGCAAAGTCTGCAAAGGAGTGGCTCAAGAAGCAGCATATTAAGATCCTGGAGTGGAGTGGGCAGTCTCCAAACCTTACTTCCAGAAAATCAGACAGCTGAAACTTCGAGTTGCCAAGCAAAAGCCTTAAAACCTTCAGGGTTTGGAGAGTATCTGTCTCTTGAGATGTGCACAAACCTGGTGACCAACTACAAGAAACCTCTGAGCTTGCCAACAAGCTCTTCTCCATCAAGTAATAAGTCACATTTTGCTTCAGGATCAAATACTTATTTCACTCAATCAAAAGATTTTTTGTTGATATTTTGTCTCTCTCAGTTTAAATAAACCTACCATAAAATTCATCAGGGGATCAAATAATTGTTTCTCTCACTGTATGTGATAAATTTTGCTTATTTCTTTCTTATATGTAACGGCAGTACACAGTCAAGTCAAGCAGCTATTATAAAAGCTGATGCAGTACATAGTGAGACCATGGTGCTACAACAGAGGGCTACATAAGACAACGCAGAGCTACATAAAACAAAAAAAATGTGTTAGCTATCGCAAAATGTGCAAGACATACGGTGCAAACAATACAATATGCTACAGGACAGATTGTGTGTGGGGTCACCCATAATTCTGTTGGCTTTGTGGATGCAGCATGTGGTGTAAAAGTCTATGATAGAGGGGAGAGAAACGCCAGTGATCATCTCAGCTGTCCTCACAATCTGCTGCGGGATTTTCCAAAACCAGACCGTGATGCAGCTGCTAAGGTTGCTCTCAATGGTCCCTCTGTAAAAGTATGATGGTGGGAGATAAGCTTTCCTCAGCCTTAGTAGGAAGAAGAGACACTGTTGGGATTTCTTACTGATGGAGCTGGTGTTGAGTCACCAGGTGTTCTCCGCCAGATGAACACCAATTAATTTGGTTCTCTAGACGATCTCCACGGAGGATCCATTGATGTTCAGTGAAGAATGGTTGCTCTGTGCTCTCTTGAAGTCAACAACAATCTCTTGTTTTTAATGTTCAAAGACAGGTGGTTGGCTCTACACCAGGCAGTTAGCTGTTGCACCTCCTCTCTGTATGCTGACTCTTTGTTTTCTGATGACACCAATCACAGTCGTGTCTGTGAACTTGGTGATGTGGTTCAAGATGTGCATTGCTACACAGTTGTGTAGAAACAAGCACATAGGTCTTGCACCATTCTGTGTTGATGTTAACACACACGCCGCTACTGAAAGCCTTACCGCATAGAGCTGCATTTTAGTCGGCACAAAGCAAGGTTTAGCTGAATGGCGACATCCAGAACTCTGTCGCTGAGCCACCTCTCAGTGAAAACAAAGACACAGCAGTCTCTAAACTCTCATCGTGTGTTTGGAAGTTGGATGTAGTACAATTTATTGTCCAGGGAGCAAACGTTTGAAAGTAAAATGGACAGGAGAGCCGGCTGGCTAGGGTTTGTTTTTGGCCTAGCACGGACACCCGCCCTCATGCTGCATTGAAGTGTGTTTGTTGTACACATAACCATGGAGCCTGAAAATATTTTTGCTTTTAATTATGTCTGGTGAATTAAATAGGTTTTGATTTTGTAGGTGGAAATGCTGGACTGGTCTACAAAGAGTTGCAGAAACTGTCTCGTGTTTTTAAGGACCAGTTGGCTTACCCACTCATTGCAACAGCTAGAGAAGGTATATCCTTAAATCAGAGCCAGCTCTCTCTTTACTGTTATACCCTTTTGCACACTAGTTACAGTAAATTTGTACCCACTTATACACAATTTGGCCTTATGTTTGTCTCTTACTTGCTCTACAGCACTGGGTCTGCCTGCACTGTTTGGTCTGCCTGTGCTTCCTCCTGAGCTGCTTTTAAGGATAATGCGGCTGCTGGATGTTCACTCCATCTTGAGGCTGTCTGCAGTATGCAGACGCCTGCACTCTGCTACACAAGATGCCTCACTCTGGAAACACTTTGTGTGCCGTGACTTCGGAGGTATCAGCACATCACACAGACAGTCTATAGAGTTAAACTGCAGATAGAGCACACTGGTCATGTGGTCACTTTTTGTGAAGAGTCTGAGCTATTACCATACTAGTAATCTTGTGCACTTGTGAAGTGACCTGATAGACGTAGATCACAACATTATCTCCACATCATAACTGTTAAATAGACTTTGGCATGTTAGCCAACTTTGGAGCTCTATTTGTAGCTTAAATAACACCTCATTCACTGTCCAAAGTCCAGATATCATTGACGTTGTTTATTCAATCAGATTTTTTATAGAACCGGACCATGGACCACTCTTTTCTCACATTCATTGTAAACAAATTATTATGGACCATTAATGAGCTTTAGCTAACGCTACTAGTGCTCGAATTGAAGTGCATATTGTCAACAAATGTAAACAGGTCAGCTATAATATTAAAACCACAGACAGGTGAAGTGAATAACATTTATTTTTAGCCAATCGATGTATTAGTACTTAAAGTTGATCTAAGTGACTTTCACAAGAACTGAATTGTGATGGCAGCATACTGGCATATTGTTTTGTATTTTAGAACACCACAGACCGTATAGCAGACAACTGTTTTAATGCACCCTCTCTATATTTTAACTCTGTGGACAGTTCAATATTGACCTTATAACTGTTATTTTTGTTTTCGTCTTTTTTGTTTGTTTTGTCTGCATTTTTGTGATCTCAAATTCCTAATGTCTGAAAAAAAATTTTTGTGTGTTCAATAAATTTTCAAGCTGATACTGAGCAGAGAGACACAGACTGGAACAAGGTACAGAAATTGAAAGTGCTAAATTGTAAAAAAAAAAAAAAAAAAAAAAGTAACTAATTTTTAGTGTAATTAACTTTTCTGATGCTTCTCTCTTACTTTAAATTCACAGATTTACAAAAAGAAATTTCAGCAAAAGAAGACACGGCACGCATACAGAGTGAGGCATTACCCTTTCCCAGTTCCCCCAATTTATCCTCATCACCCAGTGCCCATCCCTCCTCTACCACTTCCTCTTTTTCCGCCCGGCATCATTGGAGGAGAGCACGATCAGAGACCTGCTTTTCCACAGGCCATCCTGCCACGCCCACGTTATGACCCTATTGCCCCGTTTCTAGGTCAAGAACCACCTATTGGACTTCCATTTGGACGCCGTTTGCTGAGGCCAGGGGGAAGCCGAGCACCGGACACCAGGAGAGGCTTCATCTGAAACCCACAGGAATTAAAAATCTTACAAACATTAAAAACAGGCAAACTCACAGAGTAGCATGCATGCTCCAAAGACTGGCACATAGTTTATTATCTCCATATTCAACATTCCAGAATTAATTAAATATATTTCAAAAAGACAGGGGCATTTTATTAGAAAGAAGTCATGATTTATCATGAATAAATAAATGACTTTGCTGTCAAGTGTTAACACAATTTCTTCTATTTTATTTATATGATTATAAAAACCAGTAAAATTTCAGTAAAAAAAAAAAAATTGACCAAAAATGCATTGTCTCATTTTTTTTAATCAAAGCATAAATGTCAAAGCACAGTGAAGAAATGAAGGAAACCCCAATTACAGATGATAGGGAATAGAATTAATGTCCCTCTCAGAGGTCTCATCTCTCTTAATATCAGCCTCTGTAGAAATCTTTCATGGCCTTCAAGACATTGTCAGAGAATCTCTTCATATTGCATCACTTTAATAATTTTCATTCATTTTGGTCCAGTGTTACTTTGCACTAGATGAAGCTGATCTGCCTTTTAATTTAAGCCAACAGTTTTTCCCAAATTTTATTGAACAGAAATGCTAATTGACAGTCCGATGCTTCTCATGCTTAAAGCTACTGTTGATCTGACATTTGCTTAATGTCATTTATATTGGTAACTTCCACAATTTGAGTGAAATCATGTGTCACTGTATAAAGCATTAAAATAAGATGGCAATGAACCTCTTCGTTTAAAGTGTAATGGTACTGCATTGTGATAAACAAAAAAAGGATTTTGGAGGGTGGTAAACGCAACTCATGCAAAACATTCAAAAAACACTTCAGTATATTCATCAGCAAGTGAAATGGACAATCTTTAAATCCTACCAGCACTACATTGAATAACAGTATTCATGCTATCCGGCTACACCACCCTATAGGAATTTCACCTAAACGTTTATATACACCTGCCACAAAAGCATGCAAAGTTTGAATTAACAATAAAGGTCAGAAACATTGGCCACCTTACAAAAATAGATACTTTATTGACAATTTTCAAATAAAACCAATATTAAAATTGAAAAAGTTTTAAACATTTACTCTTTTTCCAGTAGACCACTGAAAAGACATGGTGGGAAAAAAGAATTAACTGAAGCTCCAAATTTGGAAACAGGACAGTATTGCTGTCTACAGCAAATGCGGAGCTTCCCCAACTACAGTGCAGTTACATGCCTTCACAATGAACACGCTGGAACCAGGTGACCTATCGAGAGGTAAACATCAGTGTAGTGTTCTTGAGCAGTGTGTTGAAACTCTGACTAAACACCAAGTTAAACCGTAGCCAATGAAGACAGGGTTGTAGTAAGGTTGATCACTTACTGTCACTCTTTCTCACTAACATTGTGCGGTGAAAACTAATAAAACAATGCAGCAATATTCAGTGTCTTCACTAACATTGCATTATAAATGACTAATGTAGAGTTAAGTGGTTCTAACTTAACTAATAACAAATAATCACAGAGACTGCACAGATGTCCAGCGTGTGCTCTCTAAGCATGGCTTTATTATTCTGCTCACTTTTCCACGCCCCCCGCCTAACCACAAGGGGGTAACATCACATCATGTGTCCCATAAAATCCCTTAACACTACATCCCCCTTTCTAAGATCTGTTATACTGATATATACCACAAAATAAAACTACCCCTCTGTACTGTAACAGACTATATCAAAAGTTGCAGTCCCTGGAGGTCGTCTCTCTCTTGCTGGGTAACGTGCCAGAGGCTCCGGACTGCATGGTTGAACTGGCCCCTGCTCTGCATGATCTGAGCTCACTGGTTGACTAGTAGATTGTTCTGGCTCTGGTAGGATGGTCTGCGCTGCTGGCGCCACTGGCATAGAGACAAGATGATTTCGGTTTCGGCGCAGGTTCGCACAGGGAGAGTCAATGACGTATGACCTTGGTGCATCCACCTGTCTTACCACTGTCCCCTTCTCCTTTGTGTCCCTTACCCAGACATGGTCGCCTGGTGTCATTCTCTTGAGATGTTGAGCTCTGTGTCTTTTGTTGAAGTTCCAGCTCAATCTCAGTCTCCTTTTCTGTTCCTTCTCTTTGAGTTTGCCTATGTCAGTCCACCCTGGGTCAAGGGATGACAGAGTGACCGGAACTGTTGTTCTGAGCTGCCGGCCCATTGACAACTGCTGGACTGTCCCCTTTGGCGACCAGTGTGGCTCTGTAAGCCATGAGTGCCAGATATGGGTCTTTTTCTTTCTGGAGGAGGGCCTTTAACTGTCCGCACAGCTCGCTCTGCCTCTCCATTGCTCTGAGCGTATCTGGGGCTGGACGTTGTGTGTGTGAACCCCCATTGCATTGCAAACTAATACCAATAGATACTGGTTATCGTTCCACTGAAACAAGTCCCACTGAAACAGGTCAGCACCCAACTTTGCCCGTGGTCTAACTAGTCTACATCCTTTCAGTAATAAGCCGTTTTCCACTGATAGCTCTTCTGCAACATGTGCGTACGGTAGGTAAGCTCTGTCTATTGTGGATCTGTCTAGCCAGCCCTCAGTACAGTACTTTTTCACTTGGCTCAGTGTTTCATTATGATCTTGATGTTCCCTTATTTCTTGTAGCCTCTTTTCTGTAGCTGGGAGGGTTGACAGGATCATGTTTACATACAGGTTGATTTGCTCTTCCTGCTCCGGCTGTCTCGCAACGGCGCCCTTGATAGCACGTCTGCCATGGCCAACTTCTTGCCGGCCACATGGGAGATAGAGAAACTGAAAGCCATCAGTCTCATTCTGAGTCTCTGAATGCGTGGCGGGAGCTCATCCAGGTTCCTGGAACCTAGTAACGGAACCAGAGGTTTGTGGTCCATTTCAACGTGGAATGTGATGCCCACCAGGAAGTCTGAGAAACGCTCACATGTCCATGTGATTGCCAAAGCCTCTTTCTCAATCTGTGCATACCTTTTCTCAGTGTCTGTGAGTGCTCTGGAGCTATAGGTGACCGGCTTGAGGTGGCCATCCTCCTGTATCTGAAGTAGCACAGCTCCCAGTCCATATGATGACGCGTCAGCTGAGACGACCGTCTCCGCTTTTGCGTTGTAGAGCGCCAGCCCAGGTGGCGTGCTCAGATTCTCTTTGATGCTGTTGAATGCTCTTTGTTGATCATGCCCCCACAGAAACACGCTTTGCTTCTTTAACAGGTCCCGGAGTGGCTGTGTCTTTTCTGCCGGATGTGGTAAGTCGGATGTCGTCTCACTCCGCTCGCATCCTCAGGCTCCTCCATGTCGGTCACTGCCCTCACTTTGTTAGGATCTGCTCTCACGCCGGCTGCATCTATGATCTGTCCGAGAAATTTGACATGGCCTTTAGAGAATTCACATTTCTCACCTCTCAGCATGACGCCAGCCTCCTGCAGCCTCCCCAGCACTGCAAGCAGTCGTGTGTCGTGCTGGGTCTGTGTGTCATCATACACGAGCACGTCGTCCATTTGGCACAGGACGCCATCGAGTCCCTCCAGTATCTGAGACATTCTCTTTTGGTAGTGTTCAGGTGCACCAGTCTGTGGGTTGTTCAACCCTTGAGATCACCCCCATCTCTTCCATGTGTGTGAGTTCTTTCTTTACTTTAGACATGAGAGGCAGCATGATCCGTCGTGGGGTTGATATGGAGAATGGTTTGGCGTCTGCTTTAAGCTCTATCTTGTATTCACCCTCCATCTTGCCTAGCCCTTTGAACAGTGTGGGAAACTGCTCCTTGACTCTCTTGACTGAATCCAGTGCCACCTTATCTACTCTAGCCACTAGCACTAGTGCCTGAATAGCTGGACGTCCCAGAAGGCTAAACTTCAGAATCCACTTGGGCCACTCTTCTGGCTTTGTGAAGTCAAACTTTGGTAGTGGGGGAATCTGGAATCGCTCCATTTTCTTTCTTTCTCGCCCACCGCGAACGGTAACTACGAGTCGCGTTAGCCTTGCAAGCTAGCTAAACTTCAGACTAAAGTTAATGTGAGTTCTCTCCAGTTAACTCGGCAAAACCATATCTCATGTTTACCCAACTCGAGAAACTGAAATCTTCTAACACCATGTAGAGTTGAGTGGTTCTAACTTAACTAATAACAAATAATCACAAAGATGTATGTCCAGCGTGTGCTCTCTAAGCATGGCTTTATTATTCTGCTCGCTTTTCCACGCCCCCGCCTAACCACAAGGGGGTAACATCACATCGTGTGTCCCATAAAATCCCTTAACACTACAACTAACACAAACTACTATTAGCTATTGGCATCGCTAAAACTTGAACACGATGGTAAACAACCGTTTTTAGCAGCTTATAAAACATCGCCTTTTTTAACAAATAATCGCTGATATATGTTTTTAAACATGTGCAATGTCATATTAATTAATTTACAGCATTGCCTCTATGATGCTTTTTAATGGCTGCGATGGATTATTATACAGAGCACACCATGCCGGTCTCATTGCAAGGACGTGACGAAACAGGAAGTGACTTATCACAAAACAAACAATATATTTTTACAAATGAGGTAGATAAAAAAGTAATAAGTTATTAAGTAATTATAAATAAGTATTAAGTAATTATAAACTTTACATTTTTATCTAAGAATATTTATCAAAAATATTTAAAACAGATATTTGAACATTAAAGTCCTTAAAGGACAACACAATCAGAAATGGTGTTATCAACACTAATACTAAGGGAGGGATAAGGAACTCCCCACCTGGCTCGGAAACTGTATTATGAAACCTAACCAACAGGTCATCAGTATGTCTGCATTCTGGGTTGGAGCATCAGAGATTCTGTTTTCGGGCCCCTTACTGTAGGAATCTGCTTTATGGCACTTCAGAGACGCTGGAACAGGGCGATCTCCTGAGTGGTAAGCATTGGAAATGGTGTGGGAAAGGGAAAGGAGTCTCAACAACAAGGACCGAAATAGATGAACAACTGGCCGGTGATGCCCCACAGAGTCCCTGTTGACACTTACCGCCTCAGCATTTGTACTGGGCACTGCTGGGGTAGGGACATAATCAATAGGGCAAAATGCTACGAGCTGGAGAGAAAGGTTAGTGAAGTGTGTTTATAATGCAGGGTTTGATGGCCCATCTGATGCATTTGGACTTTATGAAAGAAATTATGGGGTGACTTATAGAGAAATAATAATAGATGTCTTAGGGGAATGTGTTGTTGTAGAGGTGTGGACTCAGGGAGGGGGATTGAAGGTGGTAAACTTTTATAATCCTTGTAATCAGTTAACTCTAGATGATCTAAATATGATAAGAATCAAAGCTGGGGAAAATTTGATATGGTGTGGGGATTTTAATGCACATAATTCACTTTGGGGTAGTACTTGCGCCGATAATAATGGTAGGGAAGTAGAAGAATTAATGGAGGAATATGCTTTAGTGTGTTTAAATACACTAGGAAGGGTACTAGATTCAATATAAGGGATTCTTCAATGTAATGTATTGATCTAACAATAGTCTCTGGAACTATAGCTTTAGAATGTAAATGAGAAGTACTAGAGCAATCTACATTGATCATTTTCCAATTTTATGCAATGTGGGATTGGAAATGTATCAACAAAATAAAACAATGCCAAATAGATGGAGATTTGATAAAGCCGACTGAAGGAATGGTGAATTATAGCTTAGATGATGATATAGATTTGTGTTCTGATCGATTAATTACAATTATTATAAATGCAGCTGAAGAATCCATTCCTTAATCAGAAGGTAAAGTAAGATTGAAAATTGTTCCATGGTGGAATGATGAATGCACTAAAGCTGTTAAAGATAGAAATAAGGCTTTTAGAGAGCTCAAGAAAACCTTAATACCTATAACTTTAATTAGTTATCAGAAGGAACAGGCTCAGGCAAGGAAGATAATAAAGCAAGCTAAAAGGAAGTATTGGTAATCATTCTGCTCCACAATAGGAAGGGAATCCCAAATAGGAGAGGTATGGGGTGTCCTCAAAAATTGGTTGGGCTTTACAGAACTCAGAATGTACCCAGAGCCGATCGGCCCTATACGCTCACTACGCAAGTTGCGTAGGGCCCCGCAAATTACGCAAGGCCCCGCCTCCCCCTGCCTCATTTTACAGCGCATGTTAATGTTTACTGTGTAGATGACAATATGAAGCGGAGCATCTGGCCATGAAAAGAGAAAAAAGAAACAAAATGAGAGTGAAATATGAGAACAGCAATCAGGTAAACTTGTGTTCTCTTCAAGTTTGATGTCAGAGCAAATAACAGTAAAGTTAAGTTGATGTCTCTATTCTCTATCTGACTAGCTAAATTAGCTGTGCAGTGCTGCCAGTGCATCTCTTGGCCTGTCTGTCACACAACAATTTATTGCGTGAACATTTGCGTGAATAAATGCCCAAAGGTAACGGTGTTTATAAACGGCAGCTCGATGGCCGCGCCGCGCGTGAACATGTGTTCACATGCGCGTGCAATCATGCACGAAATGACACGTGCGCTTTCCAGCAGCATCTGTGTGGGGACCAGTACAAAAAGTAACGTGATAGCAATCCTAAATGACAATGTTTATAGTCTCTCAATCAAGGTTACAACAACGTAAATGCAATATGGAAACCAATGGATTTACATTGGAATGGGCATAATGCCAGGTCTATATGAATGCACATCCCTCAGTAAATAATAACCATCAGGGATCAAGTATTGCTTGCATACTATAAAATACTCATGCATATGGAATGGAAACTTACCATCATCGACTAGACACCTTTCATTCACCTGTATATCTTTAATGACAGGTGTCTTGTCCAATGATCAGTAAGTTTCCATTCACAAACTATGTGTAATCTGTTTTCGGATTTGTTAATTTGTTTTCGGATTTGTTAATGTGTTTTCGGATTTGTTAATGTGTTTTCGGGTTTGTTAATCTGTTTTGGAATTTGTTAATGTGTTTTGGGATTTGTTAATTTGTTTTGGGATTTGTTAATGTGTTTTGGGATTTGTTAATGTGTTTTCGGATTTGTTAATGTGTTTTCGGATTTGTTAATGTGTTTTTGGATTTGTTAATTTGTTTTCGGATTTGTTAATGTGTTTTGGGATTTGTTAATTTGTTTTCGGATTTGTTAATTTGTTTTCGGATTTGTTAATGTGTTTTGCACTTCTCGGCCACCGTACATTTTAGCTTTTATACATTCACATGATATGGATTTTTGATATCAAGAATTCAGTTTTCAATAATTAAAATGTAAATATTAAGAGTCGGGGGGCACGGTGGCTTAGTGGTTAGCACGTTCGCCTCACACCTGCAGGGTCGGGGTTCGATTCCCGCCTCCACCTTGTGTGTGTGTGGAGTTTGCATGTTCTCCCCGTGCCTTGGGGGTTTCCTCCGGGTACTCCGGTTTCCTCCCCCGGTCCAAAGACATGCATGGTAGGTTGATTGGCATCTCTGGAAAATTGTCCCTAGTGTGTGATTGCGTGAGTGAATGAGAGTGTGTGTGCCCTGCGATGGGTTGGCACTCCGTCCAGGGTGTATCCTGTCTTGATGCCCGATGACGCCTGAGATAGGCACAGGCTCCCCGTGACCCGAGGTAGTTCGGATAAGCGGTAGAAGATGAATGAATGAATATTAAGAGTGTGATTTCTAGTAGTAACCATATTTTTGATATCAGGAATTACATTTTACACTAGTAAAAACGTCATTTCTGATATCTGCTATTGCATATTCACTAGTTGAATATTGCAAGAGCCAAGTCATATTATAAATAGTATTTTATATTTGAAAATGGATAAAGAGGAATCTGAGGGAGGCAGTTTAAGTAAGGCTTAACGCAGCTTATAAAATGAATAATAGTAGTTATCTATAACTTACAGGTGCTATGCTCAAGTTTGTTAGTAGAGAAGATGCTGGATCAACAGCCAGTACAAGCACAGGCTCATTTCATTCACTTCCAGCCTCAGCGAGTACTTGCACAGACCCAGTGTAGCCAGATTCACCAAATACTATCACAGACTTAGTACAGCCATCTTCATGCGGTACTAGGTTAGACCCAGTACAGCCAGCTTCAGCAAATATTAACACAGGCCCAGGACAGACTTCTTCAGCGAGTACAAACACAGACCCTGGTGAAGTACAGGCAGCTTCAGTCAGTACTAGAACAACCAGAGATGTACAGCCAGCATCAGATACAAGCAGCTCAGACCCTATTAGAATGGTTGCTGCTCCACCAAATGATCCAGCAGATTGGCCCTCAGTCTTAACAGACTTAATGAGGACTGAGCTAGGAAGGTGTAAATGACTGGTCAAACATCATAAGGGTAGTTCTGAACACACAAACAACATGATTAAGTGGAGAGAACTTGATCTGCACCTAAGTTGGGGATAGACTCTTGACCATATAGAGGAACCAAAGTTAATCCCAAAATCCAAAGCTGTGTTCTATTTCTTCAAAATTCTATTTAAAATATTCCAATCAATAAAGATTTGTTTATACCTCATTCAATTCTGTATTGTTTTACTCTTTGACCGAGAGATGGAGCAAACTTTTTTTAAAAGGAGGGAGGTTTGTAGTGGGAGCAGTGGAGTGTCAAGGAGGTCAGGATCGGCTCTGAGTTTACCTGATTGCTGTTGTCGCTTTTTACTCTCATTTTGTTTCTTTTTTCTCTTTTCATGGCCAGATGGATAGCACCGCTTCATATTGTCATCTACACAGTAAACATTAACACGCGCTGTAAAATGAGGCAGGGGGAGGCGGGGCCTTGCGTAATTTGTGGGGCCCTACGCAACTTGCGTAGTGAGCGTATAGGGCCGATCGGCTCTGTCTATATGTACACTGTTATTAGGCAACTATTAGTGTGCAGAATTATTATGCAACTAAATGAAAAACAAAGATTTTCCCATCTGACTTTATTTTCACCTGTTAAAGTGATAATAATAAACTCAAAATTTACAAATAAACATTTCTGAAATTAAAAAAACCTCAGTGACCAATATAGCCACCCTTCTTTTCGCTAACGGTCACAAGCCTTCCATTCACGGAGTCAGTCAGTTTCTTTATCTGCTCAGAATCAACTTTTTGTGCAGCCGCAACCACAACCTCCCAGACACTGTTCAGAGAGGTGTACTGTTTACCTTCACTGTAAATTTCCTGCTTAAGAAGGGGCCAAAAGTTTTTGAAAAGATGCAAACTTTTTCCTGTACCACTGCTTGAAGAAAGTGTCTTCTAAAAATTTACAGTAGGTCTGAGAGATGATTTTGAGTCCATTTTTAACCTGAAACTAGCTCATCTTTAATAATACCCATACCAGTACCCCACCTCCACCTTGCACTCGAAGTGGAGCTCTGTGTCCGTTAGTGATCCAACCCACGGGCCCATCCATCTGGTCCGTCAAGAGTCACTCACATCTCATCAGTCCACAAAACCTTTGAAACCAGTCTTCAGATATTTCTTGGCCCGTTCTTAACGTTTCAACTTATGTGTCTTGTTCAGAGGTGGTCGGGTTTCAGCCTTTCTTACCTTGGCCATGTCTGTGGGAACTGAACACCTCGTACTTCTTGACACTCCAGGTAGGTTGCAGTTGTGGAATATGGGAGCACTGGAGGATAATGGGTTCATGGTAGTGTCATGTTTGATTCTTCTCAAATTTTTGGCGGTTAATTTGCGTCTTTTCTTCTCGACACGTTTCTTGAGACCCTGTTGACAATTTGCAACAAAACTTTTGATGGTTCTGTGATCACGCCACAAAATCTTAGATATCTTCCCTCTGAAAGACTTTTTACAATTTTTGACTTGTCAGATTCAGTTAAATCTCTTTTTTGGCCCATTTTTCCTGGGGAGAAGAATCTGCCTAATAATTATGCACACCATGATATAGGGTGTTGATCTCCTTAGGCCACATCCTCCCTCGTTACACAAATACACATCACCTGATATGCATTAAATCCAATAAGCATTCAAGTTTATACAGCTTGGAGTTGGAAATTACGGATAAAATGATGATATGGTCAAAATAATCACTTGCCTAATAATTGTGCACACAGTGTAAAATTACAAAGCCAAGACAATTATTATAAACCAAAAGCCATTATAAATAAGTGAGTTTTAAGTTGTTAGAGATATATGAAAATAAGTTTTAATTGTAAGTTTTAATTTATTATTAAATGTACATAAATATGTTATGTTGCAGGGGGCATGGTGGCTTAGTTTAAACTTAACAACTTATCCAATATATTAACGTGCAGTAATCTATATAATGGGGGCACGGTGGCTTAGTGGTTAGCATGTTTGCCTCACACCTCCAGGGTTGGGGGTTCGATTCCCGCCTCCGCCTTGTGTGTGTTTGCATGTTCTCCCCGTGCCTCGAGGGTTTCCTCCGGGTACTCCGGTTTCTTTCCCCGGTCCAAAGACATGCATGGTAGGTTGATTGGCATCTCTGGAAAAATTGTCCGTAGTGTGTGATTGCATGAGTGAATGAAAGTGTGTGTGTGTGCCCTGCGATGGGTTGGCACTCCGTCCAGGGTGTATCCTGCTTTGATTCACAAGGACGCCTGAGCTTCCCGTGACCCGAGAATAGTTTGGATAAGTGGTAGAAAATGAATGAATGTTATGTTGCGTAAAGCTGATTTGAGCATTGTTAAAAACGCTATACAAGTAAAACTGGATTAAATGATTTCAAGTGAATGTAAAAATGTCTGTGAAATAATTAAAAGAAAATTATGAGTCAATTCATTTTAGCTTCATGAAGCTTGTCATCACGTGGTGCCCAATATATGTATAATTTATGTTCTTTACAAGAGTCTTTTCTGTTCTGGGACCAAGGTGTTGGAATGAACTTCCCCTAGAGGTCCAGACAGCTGAGTCACTGGCTAGTTTTAAACGAAGGTTGAAGACCTACTTATTCGTGAAACACTTCAACTAGCACTTTCTTCAATGTTTGTTGTATGTGTGTATTTGTATATATATATACACAATATATAGAAATGATACACATCATGGGATAATAACAAATGAAATATACTTGGGTTTTTCCATCTTATAAATGAACTATGAATTTCTCTTTTATATATAAATCAGTTTTAACCCTATGCAAAATGTATATCTTAACTTTATAGAATAAAAAACATGAAATTATCTAATTATTTATAATGTAATAAAATACATTAAATGACAACACATTAATATAGTGAAATAAAATACATTTTCGTGAATAGAAGACAAACAGAGATTATCCTGATTTGCTGGAGAATCAGGTTATTACATGTAGCCTAGTGAACCAGAGCGAATGCATTCAATGATAGAGACTTAAGCACTTTTGTTTTCTGATGGTGTCTGTCAAATGCTGCAAATGTAAATGTGTGTTTATATTTATTTATTTATTTATTTATTTATTTATTTTTGGCTGTCCCCAAACGTGTGACGTCATAGAATCGAAGTAGAACGGATCTAAGAGTAAATAGTGAAAAAGAAGCGTTGAACTTTGTGTTTATTCGTTTCTTTGATTACGAGAGATAAAAAAAAGGTTATGAGTGCAGTTTGGGCGGCTGTAGAGAGTCTTTCTTGGGGACCCCTACTGGTGGCGATAGGAGCTGCAACCGCGGCAGTCATTATTTATTATTATGTTAATCGGGACGATGAGGAGGAAATGACAGAGAACACAGAGGACACCACCGGCCCCGTAGTGTTCGCTGAAAATAGGTAATTTTATTTGTACAACAGTGAGAGTAAAACAACATGAATCATCAAAATGCTTATTAACTAACTAACTAACTGTCAGCGGTTCACATCATGATAATATTAGTATACAGTCGCGGTAATAGTCATGTTAAAGTGGGAGTGGAGGTTTGACCCAGTGTTCAGTATGCTAAAGGTTTATGTTAAAAGTTGTAGCAACAATCCACAACAAACACGTCACATATAGAAGTGTGTCTGTTCTCCTGGACTGAGGTGTGATAACTGTTTCCCCCTGTGCAGTAACATGAAGTTAAGAGTGAGAGTAAACGAGCAGACGAGCCGAGTGGAGCTTGAGGGACCAGAACCGACCCTGACCCAACTCAGCACCCAGGTCAAAGAGGTCGTGCTGCCTTCAGCTGGACTCAGGTAAGTTCTCATATGTATAAATCTAATGGTGTGTTTACATCTGAAATTTACACTACACTTATTACCACCTTACACTTTATACCACTTAAAACTCTCTACACTCTCTACAATTTATACCACCTTCTACTTTATACCACTTTAACCCCTCTACACTTTACCCCACTCCATCCAACACTTTGCATTATGTTTATATGCAGCTGCACAGCTTCAAAAGCTATTTAACGAGCAAACAGGTTTTTTGTGCTGGTATGATTTTTGAGGCAGTTTAGAACTCTGTAGTGAAACACAGGATAGATGATCTTTACAGATTGTGTGTTGTTGGTCCTAGACGCTTCCGTTTCAAAGTAACAGCACTTAGAGTTGTCCAAGACATTAAGTAGGGCAGAAATTTTGTGACATCCTATGAATGTTTAGTCACTGAGTTTTTCATGACTTATTTTCTATTGCCAGTGTTTGTCTGTGTAAATTGCATGGGTATGCACTGGGTGTAAATTGCTTGTGCTGTGTGTGTGTGTGTGTGTGTGTGTGTGTGTGTTTTCCTCTTTCATTACCCTAGCACTGATACAGAATTTACTCTGTCTCTGAATGGGAAAGAGCCTCTGGTGGACACAGGACAGACTCTGGCCTCTTGTGGTGTGGTATCAGGGGACATGATTAGTGTAATTTTGCCTCATTCTTACTCTTCATATTCCTCTGCATCACCTTCCTCTCACCAGACACACACCATTTTAGCTGTTCCACAGAACAAAACGCAGAGTGCCTCTGGATTATGTACATACCAGGTGAGTGCTGAGATGTGTGCAGCTAACAAGCCATTTAAAGATTAATAAAAAAAATTATATTTATTCCTACTGTTTCACTACATATTGTAGGACAATGTAGAAATTTATTGTATGAATATTTTTTTTTGGTCATATATCCCATCCCTACTAGTTGGTAGAGGATTGATTTATGTATGTACAACCCTTACAAAGCTTTTGGATTTTGGATATCAGAAATCTTTTAGGTTAGGTTTTTTATTATTTGATTAAACACACCTGTTACACAGCTATGAATCTATGTTGTTGATTAGTCTTTCACAGTGTTTGCTACGTCCCTCAGTAGAGTTATTGATAGGAAGAGTTAACATGCAGTACCAGGAATGTGAAATGAAAGGTCCTGAAATGAAAGTGAAATTACAAATCTACCTTCGGCTTCTGTATGGGTTTCTTTTTCTGAGAAGCCAGTTAAGGTCTCCAAACTTTTAATGCTTTCTTTTTTTTTAAGTTTCAGACAGTGAAACGTTCTATGTAATAATGAATATGCGAGAAGAGTTTTTTAACATTTTTATAAACCCTCTGAGTTGATTTCTTCAGTCAGGTGCCAGCAGCAGCCACGAGAGCCCAGAGAGAACATGTGCTCCTGAGACTGAGGAGACTGATATGGACAGAGGTGAGGCTGAAGAGGAAGCAATGGGGATATTCATCCCTGAGCCCATGCTGTGCTGTGAGGCTGAAGAAGGTAAGGTTCCTCACTCTCTAGAGACACTGTACCAGACTGCACAGTGCAACAGCGCCTCGGACTGCCTGCTGTTAGCAGCCCACGTGTTACTGCTGGAGACCGGCTTCCTGCCACAGGTCAGAGGTCACACAAAACACTACTTACCCATTAATGCTTAAGTCATACATAAATCTAATTCTAAGATAATATTAGTATTAAAAAAATTGTGTCAGACTTTTACACAGTGCATTATATAGCTTCATTGCATTTTGAAAGCTTGGTGATTGAGTGTTTAAACCACACCCACTACAAATGCAGTCGTTGAGGTTTAAGGGCCTTGCTCAGGGGCCCAGGAGTGGCAGCATAGTGGCCTGGGGGTTTGAACTCATGACCTTCTGATCAGTGGTCCAACACCTTAACCACTGAGCTACCACTTCACACTAAGCACATATTGGTAGTCATAGTAAATATTAACACATCCTTATTTTCTGTACAAACCTATTACACTTAGCAGCTTTAAGTCACCTAGCAAAACAAGATCAAATTATCTTTTTTATTTAAATATTCCTTTGATTAAATTAATTTTATAAACTGGTGTATTTTATAGCACGGAAAATCACCCAGATGTGGAGGATTGTATAATTTACCCAGAACGTGTTATTTGGTTTGATTATGTGATGAGTGCAGGGTTGTGACGTCAGAGCCGGAGAGATGCCCAGCGGCTGGCGTGCAATTGGTGGTCTCTACAGGCTGCAGTACTCTCACCCCCTCTGTGAGAACAGCCTGGTTCAGGTGGTTGCTGTGCTGATGGGCCAAACACTTGTTATAAACGGTATGCATTTTTTTAAAATAACATAGGTGTTGTTATTGCATGAATATTCTTTGTACCTGCTGCTGATGGTGTTATCATTGTGCACCCTCTAACAGCCACTCTGAAGACAACTGGTGCAGAGGAGATTTCACAGAAGCTGGCACTGAAACCTGATGCTTACGTGACTCAGGAGTGGGCAGGTGCAGAATATGACACTATATTTATTAAATGAAAAGAAATTAAATGAAAAATCATTTTAGCTCTATTCGTTTTAGCCCCAGGCCTTAAGCAATGCCCTTAAATATCTCTACATTTGTGGCTGACCCAAACCTCCTAACATTCTCAGATATACAAAGAATTGTTCAGAATAATTATTATAAAAAATATAAAATTCAGCAGCGCACACACCTCTGCAGTCATCCACGGCTTCTAACTGAAGCATGTGGTAATGGTTTTGGAGATGTTCACATCATTGATGCACTTGCCAAAGTAGTTGGTCACTGATGCTGCAAGTTGATGGAATCGTAAATCGTAGTTGATTGCAGCTTCCCTGAACATGTGCCAGTAATCTAACAATCACAATGTCCTGTAGCAATGAGCAGTAACTAAAAAACAAGCACAGTTTTTGCACCATTCTGTGTTGATATAAACACACTTGCCACCACTGAAAGCAGAACCGTTGGTGAGCCCCTTTAGCTGAATGGTGGCATCCTGAACTCTGTCGCTGAGCCACCTCTCAGTATAACAGCAGACACAGCAGTCTCTGAACTCTCATCGTGTGTTTGGAAGTCGGATGTAGTCCAGTTTATTGTCCAGGGAGCAAAAGTTTGAAAGTAGAATGGACAGGAGAGCCAGCTGGCTAGGGTTTGTTTTTGGCCTAGCACAGACAACCGTCCGCTTGCTGCACTTCCGCTTCCTCGTGTACCGGTTCCTTAAGTACCGGAGTTGGAAGAGCTGTTAAATTTAAACAAGCATAACTTCACTGTGGAGCACTGTAAAGAATTTTTAACTATTAGGAAAATAAAAGTACTGGTTACATTCATAAGCCAGAATCCTGTATAGGTTCATACTTATTTAACTTTGTTTTTTTGTATTGATTGTCTGTTATGTACAGTTATATGAAGATGTAAAGTGTGTTCATTGTACACAACCATGGAGCCTGAAAATATTTATGCTTTTAATTATTTGTCTGGTGAATTAAAGAGGTTTTGATTTTGTAGGTGGCAACGCTGGTTTGGCCTACAGAGAGTTGCAGAAACTGTCTCGTGTTTTTAAGGACCACTTGGCTTACCCACTTATTACAACAGCTAGAGAAGGTATATCCTTAAATCAGAGCCAGCTCTTCCTTTACTGCATACTAGTTACAGTAGATTTGTACCCACATATACACAATTTGCCCTTATGTTTGCCCCTTACTTGCTTTGCAGTACTGGGTCTGCCTGCACTGTTTGGTCTGCCTGTTCTGCCCCCTGAGCTGCTTTTAAGGATAATGCGGCTGCTGGATGTTCCTTCAATCCTAAAGCTGTCTGAAGTATGCAGACGCCTGCACTCTGTTTCTCAAGATGCCTCACTCTGGAAACACTTTGTGTACCGTGACTTCGGAGGTATTAGCACATCACACAGGCAGTCTATAGAGTTAAACTGCAGATTGAGGGCACTGGTCATGTGATCACTTTTTGTGGAGAGTCTGAGCCGTTAGCAAACTAGGAATCTTCTGCACTTGTCATAACTGTTAAGTAGATTTTGGCATTTTAGCCAATTTTAGAGCTCTATTTGTAGCTTATAAAACATGTTATGCTCCTTTTCTATTAAGGCAGTTTGAGTGCTGGTTCAGAGCCAGAGCCTAATTATGTTATGTTGATGTCACGTGAAAATAAAAAATTAGCACAACATGGGCATTTCATATACCAAAACACTCAGCCCAATGAGGGGAATTACCTCATGTGTATTCTGGTGATGTCACCTGACGTCACGTGATGTCACATGAAAATCAAAAATTTGCACAACATGGACATGTGACATATCAAAACACTCCGAAGCACAGGCCTTTGTGAATACTTGCCTCGTCAAAGCCAACATCAAAGTTTGTCGCGACGAACTTTACAAATCTAGTTTAAAATCAGTTCTTTCTTTTTCGACACCCAAAGCACGAGTTACTGTGACCAACAAGACAAAAGAGAACGTCGTTAGTGATATTTTTAAATCATATTAAATTAGGATTTGCTGTGTTTGGATGCCAATGTATGTCCGCAAAGCCATGAGTATTAACAGTAAAGCAACATCTGCCATTGTGCTGTATAACTTTGTATACAGTGACATAAGACTTGGCTTTGTGATGGCTCTCTAGCCCATGGAAAGGCAAACCAGTTCTTAGAAAGCTCGCCAGTGGAACCAACGTCGAACCAGCACTCTGAACCAGCACCCTGAACCAGCACCCTGTTCTTTCTGGTGGAAGGGGGCTATTATTCACTGTCCAAAGTCCAGAATCTTCGAAAAGCTCCTGTGATGGCCACATAAGCTGATTGTTGTGTGTGTAAATAAAAGTTTTGCGTACACAGTTATGCAGATGTCTAATTATACTGGCATATTGTTTTGCATTTCAAAACACCACAACACAACTGTTTTTGTGCACTCTCTCTCTATATTTTAACTCCGTGAACAATTCAATACTGACCTTATACCTGTCATTTTTGTTTTTGTCTTTTTTGTTTTGTTTTGTCTGCATTTTTGTGACCTCATAAATTCCTAATGTCTGAAAAGGTTTTTCTTGTGTGTTCAATGAATTTTCAAGCTGGCACTGAGCAGAGAGACACAGACTGGAAAGAGGTACAGAAATTGAAAGTGCTAAACTGTAAAATAATTTTTAACTAAAACATCATTTAGTGTTAACTTTTCTGATGCTTCTCTCTTACCTCAAATTCACAGCTTTACAAAAAGAAATTTCAGCAAAAGAAGACACGGCACGCATACAGAGTGAGGCGTTACCCTTTCCAAGTTCCCCCAATTTATCGTCATCACCCAGTGCCCATCCCTCATCTACCACTTCCTCTTTTTCCGCCCGGCATCATTGGAGGAGAGCACGATTTGAGACCTGCTTTTCCACAGGCCATCCTGCCACGCCCACGTTATGACCCTATTGCCCCGTTTATAGATCACGAACCACCTATTGGACTTCCATTTGGACGCCCTTTGCAGAAGCCAGGGGGAAGCCGAGCACCAGACACCAGGAGAGGCTTCATCTGAAACCCACAGGAATTAAAAATCTTACAAACATTAAAAACGGGCAAACTCTCAGAGTAGCATGCATGCTCCAAAGACTGGCACATGGTTTATTATCTCCATATTCAACATTCCAGAATCAATTAAATATATTGCAAAAAGATATACTTCTGGGTACATTTTAAATAACTAGAAAGAAGTCATGATTTATCATGAATTAATAAAAGACTTGGCTGTTAGGCCAGATTTCTTCTATTTTATTTATATGATTATAAAAAGCTAATTTTCAATAAAAAAAATTAACTAAACCAAAAAAATTAAATCAAAGCATAAATGTCAAAGCACAGTGAAGAAATGAAGGAAAACCCAATTACAGATGATAGTGAATAGAACTAATGTACCTCTCAGAGGTCTCGTCTCTCTTAATTTTAGTCCAGTGTTACTTTGCACTAGATGAAGCTGATCTGCCTTTTAATTTAAGCCAACAGTTTTTCCCAAATTTTATTGAACAGAAATGCTAAGTGACAGTCCGATGCTTCTCATACTGTAAAGCTACTGTTGATCTGACATTTGCCTAATGTCATTTATATTGGCACCTTTCACAATTTGAAATCAATCAGTGAAATCATGTGTCACTGTATAAAGCATTAAAATAAGATGGCAATGAACCTCTTCATTTAAAGTGTAATGGTACTGCATTGTAAAAAATTAAAAGTATTTTGGAGGGTGGCAAATGCAACTCATACAAATCATTCAAAAAATGATGGAAGTATTTGGTGGAAGTAATGCTATTTCAGTTGCAGTATATTCATCAGCAAATAAAATAGACAATACTCTTTAAATCCTACCACTACTACCTTGAATAACAGTATTCACGCTATCCGGCTACACTACCTTAGGAATTTCACCTAAACGTTTATATACACCTGCCACAAAAGCATGCAAAGTTTGAATTACCAATAAGGGTCAGAAACATTGGCCACCTTACAAAAACAGATGCTTTATTCACAATTTTCAAATAAAAACAATATTAAAATTGAAAAAGTTTTAAACATTTGCTCCTTTTCTAGCAGATCACTGAAAAGACATGGTGGAAGAAAAAGAATTAACTGAAGCCCCAAATTTGGAAACAGAACAGAGCTCCCCCAAATAGAGTGCAGTTACATGCCTTCACAATGAACATGCTGGAACCAGGTGACCTATCGGGAGGTAAGCATCAGAAATGGCGTTATCAACACTAATACTAAGGGAGAGCTAAGGAACTCCCCACCCGGCTTGGAAACTGTATTATAATACCTAACCAACAGGTCATCAGTATGTCTGCATTCTGGGTTGGAGCATCAGAGATTCTGTTTTTGGGGTTCTTAGGAATCTGCTTTATGGCATTGTAGAGATGTTGGATCAGGGCGATCTCCTGAGTGTTAAGAACTGGAAATGGTGTCTACCACCCAGTGAGATAGTTGCTGTTAGTCAGAGATGCATCTCACCGACAAGGACGGAAACAGATGAACAACTGGTCGGTGACACTGCTGTCCCCTCACAGACACTGGGTCATTAATGGCAGCGAGGGATGGAGCTTTTATCCTTGTGGGGACCAATGATATGTATTAGAAGGACGTGCGGGTGACCAGAGGCAAGAACGGGACCCACCACCTCAACATCTGACGAGAAGGTCTATAAGGACGTGCTGCCATGAGGCTGTCTGATAGGCAACCAAAACGTGGGATACATTATCAGAATAACCTCCCATGTTTTCAAGGTGCTGAGACTCTACTGCACACACTCTAAAGAAAGACTGGAAGTTCTGGACTGTAGATATAAGCTTAGCCACCTGGTGGGCTAAGAGAGCTTCCTGCTGATCGCTTGCTACTGCGCAGTCAATTATAAATAACAAAATTATAAATAACACCATAGGATGATAACAGCTAATGGAAATTACAATTGAAAAGAACATACATTTAGCTTTTTTAACCACATTTTGATAGTATAAAAGACAATCATGCAGTATACCCAATGATACATGTAACTTGTCCTTCTTCCACCTGTGCTCGGCTTGTCTGCAGCGCTGCCTGAGGGTACGCGTACTGTAGTATCTTTAAACCAAGGGTCAGGCTTGGCTCTCATAGGTCTGTCCTTGAAAGGTGCAATGGAGTCCAAAATCCCTGAACAGATGGAGTAGGAGATTTAGGAGTCTATAAGGAAACTGCTTGAAACTTGGGTTCTATATTTACAAGACATTGTCTCACTTCCACGTTGGCATACTGCTATACTCAGGACAAGGGTCTATTAGAGCCTGCCTGTTTGGTCAATACCCAAACAGGTAGGCCATTGGGAATGAGCATCCATCAAATCCATAACAATATAAACATAAACTGTAGCGCAAAATGTTCTGTTATTATAAAGTGAGACAGTGCAAACAACAGTACCTTATACAACAACCATTGCACCTGTAACATTATCTATCTGGCTCACAAGCAAACGCTGATTCTTTTCATTTTTCTTTTTTGTTTTTTGATTGAGCTTTTGATCTCATCACTAAAAATAGTATTTTCAACCTCTTGTGCACATCTCAGTCTTATATAACAGAAAGTCATCCAAGCAAGCCTACTACACAAAGTGTAGACTTTCAAAAATCTACCCTAATGTTGAAGATGTGTGTAATCAATGTAAAGGCAACAAAGCAGAGTTTCCTCATGAGTTTCGGGTTTGTCTAAAGGTGAGTGACTATTGGGCATTCATATTTAAAACTCTAAGTGAGGTCTTTAACTTAGCAAACTTCAAATCTGGGTTTTATATCTATTTTTTGAGCATCAGAACATGGAATATCACTGAAAATAATGTAAAAAGAAAAAGTTATGGCTTTTGACACTTTAGTAGCAAGAAGAAAAATATTATTTGAGTGGAAATAAACAAAAAGGCTCAAAATGTTTGACCTGGTATTATAGTTATATTAAATATATTAAAATTGTATTTAATGAAAGGATCTCTCCAAAGCTTTTATAAGATGTGACAACCCATGATCACATATTTTTAAGAGATGAAGACTCTCCCATCTAATTGATCATTGTAACTAATTTTGTGCAAACTAAATGGTTTAAATATGACTGTTTGGTTCACACCACGAATATATCAGAGAATCAAATTGTTATTGCTTATACCTTATATGTACTTATCAATTTTTATTTTCATTTCCTACAATGATGATTCTAAAATTTATTTACCATTGTATATTTTTCATTTATTTATCGCTATTGTTAATAGTATTATTGTTGTGGTAATAGTCTTTGGAGAGTTAGTTTGGGAGAATGTTTTATGACTTAAATTGTATGAAACTTTTTTAATGCATTGAAGAAGTTTATAAATAAATATAAAATATAAAAATAGGTCAATTGTATATTAAATATATGTTTTGGTTATTAAATGCCATTAATTGAGCTTAGTGTATAATTTAAGAAGTCTGTTGTTCAATTTGTCAAAAATAGGATAATTTATATTAGTAGAACAGCAAAAAGAAAACAAAACTTTAATAGCATCAGTCTTTAATAGCATCAGTTCATTCACCATTTAAATGTACTTCTTTTATAATTTGCCAACCCTATGAGGACTTTGAGAAGAACCATCTCTTAATCAATACACAAAATAACATTCTATATATGCTGGATCTCCATCATTGAGTATTCGAAGGCTTCGGCATGGAGGAGTTGGTGTTGAATCTTTAATGAACTCAGATGATGAGTTCATTTATGAGTTGCTCAGGAGCTCCTGGTTACACAACTCGAACTGACTGTTATGACTGTAGAAATACATTATTTATAATCACATTCTCCAGTGCATAGTATAGTTGTAATATTTTATATTCAATCAATTCAATCAATCAATTTATTTATTTATAGCACCTTACAGCAACCTAAGTTGAACCAAAAAGTTTCACAGCATTAAAAAATTATTATTATTATTATTAGTAGTAGTATTAATTATATAAAATTAATATTAATTAATAATAGGTAAGAAGGTGCCAGGCCTGTACCTTCAGGAGAGCAGATTCAGTGCTGTGATGTGTTTTAAAGCCAGATTGGAATTGCGCTAGAATATGATTCCTTCCCAAAAAGACTGCAACTGGATAAAACCAACTTTTTCTAAAATCTTAGACAAAAAAGATAACTGAGACACTGGTCTAAAGTTAGACAATAGTGCAGGATCAACATTGGGTTTCTTAAGAAGAGGCCTGACCACAAAACCTGTTTCAGCACTCTGGATGGAATGATGTCCAGAGGACAGTTCGTTGGGGATACACGCTGGACCACCTCAGAGAGGAGAGAAAGGGACACTGGCTCAAACATATTAAACATAGAAGAGGGCATAGAAGAAGAGCATATATCAAGACCATTAGAAGAAATGTTCTGCCTAACAGAGGCCACCTTGTCAATAACATGATTGATAAATCCATCGCAAGTTGACCGTCATACATGTTTCAGAACATTGCAAGATGGATTTGTAACAGACTGGATAGTATTAAATAACACCATAGGATGATAACAGCTAATGGAAATTACACTTGAAAAGAACATACATTTAGCTTTTTTAACCACATTTTGATAGTATAAAAGACAATCATGCAGTATACCCAATGATACATGTAACTTGTCCTTCCACCTGTGCTCAGCTTGTCTGCAGCGCTGCCTGAGGGTACGCGTAGTATCTTTAAACCAAGGGTCAGGCTTGGCTCTCATAGGTCTGTCCTTGAAAGGTGCAATGGAGTCCAAAATCCCCGAACAGATGGAGTAGGAGATTTCATAGCATAAAATGGAGCAGTAAATGGAGTAGGGAAGTGTTCTAAAATGCAAATGTCCATTATTTATGAGATGGTTTTTTTTAAAGATGCTTTGAGCATTATTAAAAATGCTATATAAGTTAAACTGAATTGGACTGAATGATTTCAAGTGAATGTAAAAATGTGAAATAATTCAAATAAAATTATGAAGCTTGAAATCCCTTTGGTGCCATTTGCGTGTGATGTCATAGAACAATAGAAGTACAGTACATTTACATTTACATTTACAGCATTTGGCAGACGCCCTTATCCAGAGCGACGTACATAAGTGCTTAAATCTCTAACATTGAATACATTAATGCTGGCTCACCAAGTTACATACTTAAGATACCATGAGTTTAAAACATTTGTTCAAAGTTACAATGAGAAAGTGTCAAAGGTGTTTTTTTTTTGTTTGTTTGTTTTTTTAAATGCAAAAGATAAGGAAAGAAGTGCTAGTTGAAGTGTTTCCTGAATAAGTAGGTCTTCAACCGCCGCTTGAAAATAGCCAGTGACTCAGCTGTCCAGACCCCTAGGGGAAGTTCATTCCACCACCTTGGTGCCAGTACAGAGAAGAGTCTTGTAGTATACTTGCCTCTTACCCTGAGAGATGGTGGAACCAGTCAAGCAGTGCTGGTAGATTGGAGGGTGCGAGGTGTAGTGCGAGGAGTGATGAGGGCTTTGAGGTAAGAGGGAGCTGGTCTATTTTTGGCTTTGTAGGCCAGCATCAGTGTTTTGAATCTGATGCGTGCAGCTACCGCAAGCCAGTGGAGGGATTGCAGCAGCGGGGTGGTATGCGAGATCTTTGGCAGGTTGAAAACAAGCCGGGCAGCTGCATTTTGGATTATTTGCAGAGGACGGATTGCGTTCATAGGTAGACCTGCCAACAGTGCATTGCAGTAATTCAGTCTAGAAATGACAAGAGACTGAACAAGTACCTGAGCAGCCTGTGTGGACAGAAATGTCCGAATCCTTCTAATGTTGTAGAGAAGAAACCGACATGAGCGAGTCACATTAGCAACATGAGAGGAAAAGGACAGTTGATTGTCCATGGTTACCCCAAGGTTGCGAGCTGTGGCTGAAGGGGAGATCAGGTTGTTGTGCAAGGATCAGCAGTTTTGCTAGGATTGAGCTTTAACTGATGAGCAGTCATCCATGATGAAATTTCTGCCAGACATGCTGAGATCCGGTCAGAAGCTGTGGCATCTGAGGGTGGGAAAGAGAAGATAAGTTGTGTATCATCAGCATAGCAGTGGTAAGAGAACCCATGTGAGGAAAGAGGGAGTGAGTATACAGGGAGAAAAGAAAAGGACCAAGTACTGAGCCCTGTGGGACGCCAGTGGAAAGTCTGCGTGGAGCAGATGTCACTCCCCTCCATGTTACCTGATATGAGCGTCCTTCCAGGTAGGAAGCGAACCATTCCCAAGCTGATCCGCAAATCCCAAGACTCCTGAGGGTGGATAAGAGAGTCTTGTGGTTGACTGTATCAAACGCTGCTGAAAGGTCAAGGAGAATAAGAATGGATGACAGTTTGGGTGATCTAGCAGCATGTAGTTTCTCAGAGACATCCAAAAGGGCTGTCTCTGTGGAATGAGCTGCTTTAAAGCCAAACTGGTTGGGGCCTTGGAGGTTGTTCTGTGAGAGATAGACAGATAGTTGATTAAAGACAATGTGTTCAAGAATTTTTGAAAGAAACGAGAGAAGTGATACCGGTCTGTAGTTACTGATGTCTGATGGATCCAGAGCAGGTTTCTTTAGGATAGGAATAACCCTTGCTCCCTTGAAAGTAGTTGGTACCTGACCAGATGCTATGGATCTATTGGCGATAGTGGTAATGAAGGGCAGAAGGTCTTGCGAGATGGTCTGGAGCATAGTGGAAGGGAGTGGATCCAATGGGCAGGTGGTAGGATTGCAAGACTGGATGAGCTGTAAAATCTCTTCTGCTGCTACAGTTGAGAAATGCGACAACAAATGTGTAGGGGAGTCCATACTCTGAGATGTAAGTGCAGTCGGGGCTGAAGTGAAGGTCCGGCAGATTTCCTCAATCTTCTTCTGGTAGAAAGAAGCAAAGTCTTCTGTAGTCAGGGAGTATAAAGAGGGTGGAGCCAGGGGGTTGAGCAGAGAAGAGATGATGTTGTGGAATTTCCGAGGGTCATGTGAGGAAGCTTTAAGCTTTTCCTTGTAGAAGGAAGTCTTGGCAGAAGTCACATCTGAGGAGAACTTTTCAAGAAGTGTTTGGTAAGAATAAAGATCTGCATCAAGTTGTGATTTCTTCCACTTTCTCTCTGATGATCTTACTGTAGCTCTCTTCGATTGTTGCGCAGCACATCTGAAAGCCAAGGAGCAGATCAAGACGTTTTCTTGGGTTTAGTGAACATAGGGCAGAGGAAGTCCATAGTTGAGGAAAGAGATGAGAGGAAAGTATCTGTGACCGAGTCCAAGGGTAGTGAGGAAAAAGACTCAGGATCAGGAAGGGAAGAAAGAGTGCCAGAAGCTACAGAAGAAGGGGAGACAGAGTGAAGGTTGCGGCGGGTAAAAGCGAGGGGGTGAGAGGTCGTTTTAGGTAGGGTAGGGAGAGTGATGGTGAAGGATACCAGGTGATGATCAGAGACGTGTAGTGGGGTAGCAGTCACGTCTGTAGCTGGAGAAGGACGGGTGAAAACTAGGTCCAAGACATTGCCTCCTTTGTGTGTGGGGATGTAGCTGTTGAGTGTGAGGGTGAATGAGTCAAGAAGAGAAAGGAGGGAAGAAGAATGTAGCTTGTCAGAGGGGAGGTTGAAGTCAACAAGCACTGTCAGGGGGGAGCTATCAGAAGGGAAAGCACTAAGCAGTGTGTCCATTTCTTCCGGGAAGTCACCTAGGGGACCAGGAGGGCGGTAAACAACAATGATAACAAGGTTGATTGGAGAGGTAACTGAAATGGCATGGAATTCAAAAGAGGAGATGGTAAAATGTGACAAGAGGAGAGGTGTAAAGCACCATTTCTTTGACAGTAATAAGCCTGTACCACCACCCCTGCCTGTTTCTCGTGGTGAGTGAGAGAAAGCATAGGCAGAGGATAAAGCAGCTGGTGTAGCAGTGTTCTGTGGGGATATCCAGGTCTCTGGTAGCGCAAGAAAATCAAAGGAGTAATGGGAAGTTAAAGCAGAGATAAAATCAGCTTTTTTCACAGCAGACTGGCAATTCCAGAGCCCACCTACCACCACTGTTTGAGACTTACACAACAGAGGAGGGTAGATGAGGTTACTGGGATTGTGACCTCTGCTCTGTGGACGAGAGCATCTGCGAGAGTAGGAATTGAGTACAGAGATGGGTTTAAGGAACATATTTGCAGTCAAACAAGAGTGAGAATTAAGGTATGATAGAATATATCAAAACAGTACTAGACACTAATGTTACTTTGTGAGAGAGAGAGATACTTACAAATTGCTACAGACGCTAGCTAGAACCTTCAATTTAAATAGGTAAGCCCTGCCCACAATTCACACCTTAAGGTAGACTGAAACTACTCCTCATTAATCAGCTGAGAGAACAACAAAGACCAACACTATAAAATTAACAATGATATAGAATATAACACAATTCAAATCACACTACTCTAGAACAAAGTTAGTTAAGCAGATAGTATACAAAAGTCTTTACCAGAAGACAATATATTCAAATGAAGAGAGTTAAAGAGTTAAAGTTAAAGAAGTAGAACAAATCTAACAGTAAATAGTGATAAAGAACGTTGAACTTTGTGTTTATTGACGTTACTTTGATTACGAGAGATAATAAAGTTCATGAGTGCAGTTTGGGCGGCTGAAGAGAGACTTTCTTGGGGAGCCCTACTGGTGGCGGTCGTAGCTGCAACCACGGCAGTCATTAATGGTGCTTGCAAAGCAACATTCTTGATATTATGCTGGACAAAACTTTGGCACCTAACTTGTCCCGCAGCTTTTGTCCTAGAGACCCATGAATGAGGTGTCAAATTGACGGGCTCATTGAGGAGAGGTGTGCTATGACTTTTATAAGCGATCGGAATTCCGGAATTCCCGGTACGGAAGCTCAAAGTGGCTTTTTTTCCCCATAGACTTACATTATAAATTTTGGAGGTTTATAACTCGGCAAGTTTTCGAGCGATTTACACCAAACTCGACCAGCTCCTTTAGGACCTTACTCCGGACAAAGTTTTATTTCAGTAGCAACTTTTGTCCAAAAGTATTGGCACCCCACCGGGTATTCACATGATGTCACGTGTAGCCCCGCCCCCAAAATAAGCGAACTCAAAACATGTACACAACATGGACATGTCATATATCAAAACACTCAGCACAATGAGGGAACTTGCCACGTGCAAGCACCATTCACATTTTCTTCAGGAAATGTACATTCTAGTTATTTATTATTATGTTAATCGGGTAGTGATGGGAAGTTCGGTTGTTTTCCGTGAACCAGTTCTTTCGGACGGTTTGTTTTAATGCATAGATATATACACTAGATGTCGCCTTGTATACGACAGTACATTGGAATGAATGCGTCAATTGAGCCGCCATCTTGGTACAGGGGACCCCCTCCTTTTAATGCATCAGCGTCAATGTAGGCAAAGAAATAAAATCACCCTAAATCGTCATGAATGCAATTTTCTAGTTTTTTTTGGTCGTTCCAAAGGTCAGATATAAATTTATCATTAAGTCCAGAGAAAAATTAAGGTTTTGATATTAAGGTAATCTACTTTTTCACAATATAATGCATAGTGCTAGTAGGTCTAAGTTTATTACTTACATTCTTCCACTTGAGTAAACTTCAAATGAACAATCGCTACTTACCTTAGCCTACTGCATGCAATACTGCTACAATGGTGTGACTATACTGTATATACTACAGTATTTACTATACTGTGACTATATTGGTTTATTAAATATGATACACAAAGCAATTTGCAGGTGGAAGCAAATCACAAATTTGAGAGGAACATAATGTGAAAGTTAGATAGTTGTGAAAGTTAAAGCTATGTGAAAGCTATTTTCATGGCAAAAATTAAATTACAAAAACACAAATATCATATAAATACAATAAAAACAAAACAAATATAAACAGCAAGTCATATTATACATTTTTTGTAATTAACCAAAGATAAAAAAAAATCTAAACAGGCTTTTTTTTTCAGGCATAATGTCATTAAATATGTCCTTAAGTGAAGTAACTTGATAAAAGAGCATTCTGCTTGTGTTAAGTCCAGGACAATCTAATAAAGTTTGACAGATAAGGGAATCTTACAGAAAATAAATATAGTTTAATTACATAATAAAGTTGGATCTTTTCACCTTTAAGCCAAAAAAGCATGGGTCAATTTTTAATGTCCTTATTAAGAGCTTCGAAATCTACAAACATTGTTGGGTTTCCTAACTGTCAAAAAACGAATGGGTAACTAGCAGGGATTATCTGCGGTTGTTAACCAAGGACTGAAACAAACCAACGTAACCAGAAATATAATTTCCTAACATTCAATATCATAAAACACATTCTCACTTGTGAAATGTAATCCCTTGCTGTCTGTTTTTTATATTTCATTCGTTTGAACATCCAAACGCAGCACAGAAGTCCGGCATCGTCCATGCATTTAAAGTACAATAGCAATGTACAAAGATGGCGGCGGTTTTGACGCATTTTTAGGACCCCAAGGCGACATCTAGTGTATAGCAGAGATGGGGGACTCGAGTCATATGACTTGACTCGAGTCGGACTTAAGTCGCAAATTTGAGACTTGAGACTTGCTTGACAAATATTAAAAAAAAACTCGACTTGAATTTGACTTGACATTCATGACTTGAGACTTGACTCTGACTTGAGTTAAATGACTCAAAATAACTTGTTTTTTGTTTTAGTTTTATCTTTTTTGTCTATTTTGTTTTTAAATCTGTTTTTAAACGCATGCAAGAGCATAATCTAACCACGTGACACATCAGGCAAGCAGAGGGAGCGTGCGCACTAACTAATAAACCTTAACAATCATGACGAAACATGGAAGGCGCTACACCAAAAATAATTAAGTTCGGGTACCGGGATTTTGTGCAAGATGAGAAGAGAAGAACAGCAGTATGCGACCACATCACTCACAATTGAATGACAAAGTTCTATCAAATAAAATTTTTTGCAAGCGCAATGTAGTGTAAATGGTTGGTCACTGTTTATTTGTCAGCTTTTTTGCAATAGCACTTATAGGGGAGACCAGGGACAGTTGTAACACTTTTTGCAATTTTTAGCAATACATCAAAACCCATTTTTACTGGAATAACCAATTTGGTATATTATAAACTTCAATCTGTCAACTGCTGAAACAATGTTTTTAGGTGGTTTTATGAAATATGTACAGGTTGCAAAATTGATTTTAATACAGTCTCTCCACTGTTACAACCGTCCAGGTGTACAGGGACGGTTGTAACATGTCTAAAATATACATAATGAATCAATCATATACTCAAAATATTATTTATCAGTCATGTTATTGTGACTATTCATTTCATGTTTTTAAGTAATGATTACCTTTTTTTTCACACAAATGACAAAAAAGAGGATGAAACTGTCAAATTATAATGCAAGAAAATTATTTATTGGGTAGAACACCTCAAAAAAGGTTAAACATGATAGGTAGTGTTGTGAGCCAGTGGCATGCACAAGATGTTATCAGACACTGGCATGTACGGGATGGAGTTACAGGACTCTACATACCTGATACTGGTTCTCAGCAAATAAATAATACTAAACATAAAGGTACACCACAACCAATTATTAACTTATCCGTCAGTAGACAGACAGACATAGATAATACAAAGAGAAGGAGAAATAGGGAAAGAAAAGAGAAACGTAAGGTGAATAAACAAAGAAAGATTGATGTAAAAATACAAAAAGTTGAAGAATTGGTTGAAGAGTTGAAAGGTTTGAATAAGAGTGTTTAGAAGAAGACACCGAGGGATCAGACGCTGTACCTAGACAGCTGGAAGTAGATTCCAAAAGAAAAGAAGATTATAATGCATTATGTGTTATGATGTTTTATTTTCAGAATGTTCAAGAAGAAATCTGAAATGCTTTTCTTGTTCTTATGATCATGTATTCTCATGTAATAGAGTTGATTAGATTAATATTGTTTATTTTACTGTAAACTTTCTTGTAGTAAACACTTATAAAGCTTACTGTGTATTATCACTAGGGAGTATCCGCACACAAAGTGTTTCAAGGCCTGCTGTTGAAATGAAAAAGTATAAAAGCCCGCCTTGAATCACATTGTGGGTGCATTCTATTGTAGACAGCCTTAGTGCATGTTATACTTTAGGTGCATCAGGGAACAAACGCAAGTTTACACTTGGAGAGTGTTTCTTGGTTTGTTATAATCTTTGCATCTTAATACTTTCAACTTATTCTAGTACTGTTTGATTATTTGAAAGAAGTAAATAAAAGGATTATTTTATTTGTTTTATTTTACTTTTTATTTTTATTTTACATATACAGTATTACACACACCTATCTGTATTACACTACTTTTAATAAAAACAAGGCCTCCCATTGTGAGGATCCTGAAAAGACAAAAAGGTATAAGTCTGCCTCCTTCACTTAAAGATTCAAACAATAGATTAAGTAGAAGACCTTGGAGAGGAGCCTTTGTTAGAAGACCGAAGAGACTTCGAAGGACCCCTGCGTTCAAGGTAAGACCAACTTTGATAGGCACGGAGTCGTGTTGGAAACACAGGATCAACTATTAGGACACATTCCTTAGCGGGGGCGCACAGGGTTTCCTACGCAATCCGAAAACACGTGTCGCTAAGGGACAAGTACGTCAGTATAATTACATCAGTAGGCAAGTGTAAAAATCTCTTCCGTCTGTGCAGTCCTTGTGTGCCCAGGCTTTACAGGACCAGCACTGGAGCCAGACCTCCCTTGACCTGGAGAAGCTTTCCAAGCACACAATGCAGAATTCATTTTCATCATCAGATGAGTCCTGAGTTTTCTGCTTTTTCGGTTTGGATTTTTTGTTATTTCTGAAATTCAAAGGTGGTGCAAAGTCACATCCCTAGACAGTGAAAATATTCCTATTAAAAGGCCAAATTCCAGTGCATGCAAACCCTGCCTGAATATTTGCTGGTGATGCAGCACGGGGAAGGGCATGCTTCACAATGCCTGGCAGATCATAAATGGACATTGTGGCTCCTGGATGAGTTTTCATCCAGCCGTCACAGCAGTTGTATACCAGCCTCTTCAGTGGCCCATATACACTGCGATCCAAGGGCTGCAGCTTATGGGAACAGTGTGGGGGGAATGAGAGGAGGACGATGCCATGGCTCTTGCAAAAATCAAGCCCCTCAACAAATATTCAAGATTCAAACACATTCAACCACTTACTCAAAGGCTAATATAAAAGAAAGTGATGTTAAATTCAAAATGAAAAGACAACTGCATTTAAAACTCAGTGATTTGTCTGTGTCAGTGATTTTTATTACGGCCGCAGCCAGAAAATGTCTGCTGCCTGTTTTCTCCCGTTGCCATGGTGAATCAAGTATTGGAGCTCCATTGATGATCGCTTTTTACTAGTCGTCAGGCAGGAGCTCAACTCAGAGCGAACATACTCAGAGTTGACTTATCTAACTCAGATCAGCTGTTCTGGAACTGAAAAGTCAGTTTCACTTTACAGGGTAAGTCAACTCAGAGTTCAGGGTTAGGCTCAGAATTTGTTGAACCTCCTTTCTGGAATACACCCAGGACCTGTTTATGAAGTTTACTTGAGTTGTTATTCTGCAAAGCATTCAACTAAACAAAAAGTATGCTAAAAATAGTTTAAACATGTAGTCTAAGTAAACATGTAGTTGCAGTCTAAGTGCTAAGTGACAGTAATGTCTAGACATCATTAGCATGATTTGTATCATTGAGGGTCTGAACTCATTCTTGTCTTATTTGTGTTTTATAGTCAGCAGATGGTCCAGACCTCACTGACACTCCGGTGGCTCTCCTGACAGTCTTCACGGATGACCCTACTGATGCGGCCCTCTTCAGCCCTAAGAGCTTCTGTATTGTCGTGGAGGATGAAATACTTGTGAGTGGTCCCACAAATCTGGCTGACTCATTTCTTCTGCTCTTTGGGTACATCTATGCACTAGACCTACAGTATCCAAATAATCTCAAGCTTACTTTCACATTTATCCAAAAAGTTATCGTGTGTCTTGAGGACAACAAACCACTGAAAGGGCGTCTACTGACACTGAAGAATGATTTGTTCAATGAATGAATCACTCAGAATGGATTATTTGTTGAGTTAAGTATTGAGGAAGTTTTTGTTTTTTTTCCCCCTCTTTACAAATGAAATTGCCTGTTCTACCTCAGATTTAAGATGTGACACTGTTTGCCTGTTCTACCTCAGATTTAATACATTGATTGTTAAATTTTAAAAACATTGACGTATTGCCCAGCCCAAGTTTGTACTGAATAACTTGTGTGAAACGAATGTTAAATTCATGCACTAAAGATGTTTAATGTTCTGTTGCCTTATGCCTACCTTGATGCCCTACCTTGATGTTGCCAGTTGAAGTATGGCACAGTAGAAACCAGCACTTTATTTGAATGTTTAATTTTAACCGTGTTAAATGGTTCCACATTCTAATAGTTGTCATTGCTGTTGAAGATAGATTATACTTAGAATCTTATTGAATCTTATCATGAATCCTTTGTGAGTTTTAAATCCTAATTTTTACTGAATAATGTGAGATGGAGACCCGAAATACTGAATCTACCCTCTGTAGCAATGACCACTATCAGAATATGGAAAAATAACACTTAATGTACTTTATAAAAACAAAATGTGTTTTAAAGTCATTTCCTTTTGTTTTAATTTATCTCAAGCACTTTGTTTTGACTGATCCGTTTTGATTTGTGCCTTTTAAAAAGCACATTGTGTTTAATTAAAAAAAAAATGTTAAATTGTCACTTTAGTGTTTTCTAACATTACTAGATGATTATAACTGTGTAGTGGGCCGACATCAGTATTTCAGTTTAGAATTAATTTTGAGTGCATGTCCCACATTGAGCTGAAGAATATTTAAAATTTTGAGAGTATTTCCCACATTATAGGAGTTGAGGAATATTTAAAATTTTGAGTGTATTTCCCACATTATAGGAGTTGAGGAATATTTAAGATTTTAAGTGAATTACTTATTAGGAAGTTATTCACTTAAAATCTTAAATATTCCTCAACTCATATAATGTGGGAAATTATAAGATCAAGATAACATTGAGATAATTTAAGGCAACTGAACATGTAATTTTTGTTTTATCTAAACTTAAAACATTTAAAAACATCACTAAAAAATTTGTGTAATCTGTTACAAAATAATTTTTGAGTTCTGTGAACTTATTAGGGTTTACAGTGCAAATATATGGCCTTGACCTTGCTAAATGCCTCTGCGAGGTTGTGATATTCAGCCGGGAGGTCGGGAATGACTGGAGTGTCAGACGTGGTGGTCGCGGAGTACAGCGGAAGTAGTGCTTCGGAGGGCGTGATGAGGAGAGGTAATCAAGTGGAATCTGATAGTTTCGCTGTGACAGGGACCCACTAGTAGCTCGATTTCCTCAGTGACGAATCTTATCCGTTCCTCTCCGAGGGGTCGACCGCCTATTGCCTCCACTACCACGGGGACAGCACACTCAGTTAGCGGGATGGTAAATTTCGAGATTTCCGAGAGCCTCCAGATCAGTGCTTCCGCCCGGTACTTTCAGGCGTACGTCGAACCGGGCACAAGTCTGAGTTTGAGGGGCGAAAGTGGTCACGCTCACTAATGTACTCTGCTCGTTGTGTGGTCTAACGGGGCAGTACGGCAGTCGATGTCCGGGGCACCACAGTATAAGCAGAGTCGGTGATTGATGCGACGTGCTCTTTCCTCGGGAGTGAGATGAGCGTATGCGGGGTGCGTGGGTCCGGCGTTCTCAGAAGGCGGGGTGCGTGTGGGTGAGCGCCAGGCTCGGATCAGGTTGTCAATTCAGATAGACAGCTCCATGAATTCAGATAGGTTTCTCCCCTCGTCACGACAGGCGAGTTCTGCTTGCAGCTCGTGGTTCAGACCTTTGCGGTAGAGGAGCTTGAGGGGTTTCTCCTCCCAGCCCGCCTGAGCTGCGAGGGTGTGGAATGCTAGCGCATACTCCGCTGCGCTGCGGTTCCCCTGGGAAATGTACAGGAGGCGCTCCAGTGCGCTCTGTCCTCCAGCAACCTGTTCAAATACGCTGCGAAATTGGGTGATGGTGATTGAAGGAGGGAAACGTGGATCCGTCCTCCCTCCATACTGCTGTGGCCCACTCTAGAGCCCTTCCGGTGAGAAGGGTGCAGACGAGTGCTATTCGGCTGGCTTCTGTGGGGTAGAGAGACGGTTGTTGTGTCATAAACAGCAAACACTGCATCGGGAAACCCATGCATTTTGCCGGATCTCCATCGATTTTCTCCGGGAAGGAGAGCCGTGGCTTAGCGGCTGCGGAGGCTGCGGAGATATCTTGCAAACTGTGCAGGGCTGTGACAAGTTAGTGAGGCGAGACGAGCCAGCTGTTGGGAGTGGTTGCTGGATTGCTGAACTTGGGAGAAGGGCTCCGTTGTGAGCTGCGAGGCAGTGGCTGGATCATGTTGCGGCGAAGTCTTCTGTAAAGATAGGTCATGAGACGAAGGGATCCATTTGCACCCTTTAAATGAGAACTCGTAAGTCAACAGGCTTGGGTCAGAATCAGCAAACACAACAACGTAATTGAGGCAGAAATCAGAATCAATAATACGGGCAGAAGATCAGGCAGGCGGCAGTCAATTGTAAAACAGAGCAAAACAGAACAGTCAGAAACCAGGAAGACACAGGAAAACAAACGCTCAGACCGACAGCAGAGGCAAATCGAGACTTCGCACTGGAGTAAAGTTCAAGTTCAAGTTTTATAGGAAATTATGGGAGGTGTAGTCCGGAAGCCGTTAGTACTCAGGCGAAGGTTTCCTCTGGTGGCGATCGGGGGACGAGGCAGGTGCTTCCGTCATCACAGTGACAGAACCTTTGAACATTAATATTGAATTTAACTAATTTGCAGTGTGATGTTTGTTAATATTGAAATGGATACAAGACGATTGTGGAACCTTTGATGACCGTGAATAGGTGTCTATTACAATGTAAAATCATCTGACGTGAGTTTCATGGACTTTTCTATTTTTCAATTCTATTTTTCTATATATCTCCTCCGGGAGACCGAAATTCCTGAACACATGATGAAACAGGGCCTCGGCTGTCTCGAGGGCCGTGGGCAGCCCCTTCAGAGGCACAAGTCGGCAGGCTTTAGAGAAGCGGTCCACCGCTACCAGGATACACGTGTTACCCCCTGACCGTGGCAAGTCGGTCAAGACGTCGATCCCTAGGTGTGACCATGGGCGCCGAGGGACGGGGAGCGGCACCAACTTGCCGACGGGCAGGTGGCGAGGTACCTTGGCCATGGCGCAGGTGGAACACTCCTGGACATAGCGGGTAACCTCTTCTGCCATCCTCGGCCACCAGTAGCGAGCCTGAAGGAGCTGGACTGTCCTCCTCTCTCCTGGGTGGCCCTTGCCCGGTCCCTCATGCACCGACTGGATTAGCCCACCACGGCAGGATGTGGGAACAAAGACCCTTCCCTCAGGGCAGCCTCCGGGGACGGGCTCCTGGATGGAGGCAGCACGGATCTCGCTGTCCATGTCCCAGACAATAGGCCCCACGACGATCGAAGGGGGAAGAATGGGGTCCGGATGTCTGAGTTCCTCAGGCCCGAACATCCGGGACAGGGCGTCGGCCTTTCCGTTAAGTGCCCCAGCTCGGTAGGTGACGTGAAATTGGAACCGAGTGAAGAAGAGGGCCCAGCGAGCCTGCCTGGCATTGAGTCTCCGGGCCTCCCGCAGGTACTGGAGATTCTTGTGGTCTGTGACCACAGTAAATGGGTACCCTCCAACCAGTGCCTCCACTCATCCAGGGCGAGCTTAATAGCCAGAAGCTCACGGTTGCCGATGTCGTAGTTCTGCTCTGCCGCCGAGAGCTTGTGTGAGAAGAAAGCGCACGGGTGGAGCTGTGGTGGGGTGCCTGATCGCTGAGAGAGAGTGGCCCCCACCCCCGTCGAGGAGGCGTCCACCTCCACCACAAAGGGCCTCCGGGGGTCTGGATGACGCAACACGGGAGCGGAGCAAAAGCGCTGGCGGAGCTCCTCAAACGCCCCCTGGGCCTCCTTGGTCCACCTCAGGGTCTGCGCCTTACCCCTGAGGAGAGAAGTGAGGGGAGCGGTGATCTGGCTGTAACCCTGAATGAACCGACGGTAGAAGTTAGCGAAGCCCAAGAAGCGTTGGAGTTCCTTAATCGTCCCCGGAACGGGCCAGTTCCTCACTGCTTTTACCTTCCTGTCGTTCATCTGTATCCCCCGTGCACTGATGACGTAGCCCAGAAACTGCACCTCCTCACGGTGAAACTCACACTTGGAGAGGTTAAGGTAGAGCTTTTGGGAACGAAGAGCCCCTAGGACCTCACGGACGTGGTGATGGTGCTCCTCCAGGTTCCTTGAGTATATCAGGATGTCATCGATGTAAACCATGACGTACCTTTGTAGGAAGGGACGGAGCACCTCGTTCATGAACCCCTGGAACACAGCTGGGGCGATAGATAGGCCGTACGGCATGACCCGGTATTCGTAGTGTCCGGAGGGCGTTATGAAGGCGGTCTTCCACTCGTCCCCCTTCCTGATGCGTACCAGGTTATACGCGCTCCGGAGATCAAGTTTAGTGAACACCCGTGCCTCCCTTAGGGCTTCCAGAGCTGCTGGGACAAGCGGGAGAGGGTAAGGGAGAGGGGAGATCTGGGCGTTAAGCTGTCGGTAATCAATGCATGGACGTAGCCCCCCGTCCTTCTTCCCCACAAAGAAAAAGCTCGACGCAGCCGGGGAGGATGACTTAGTGATATACCCCTGCCGGAGAGCCTGCTGGACGTACTCCTCCATAGCCTGATGTTCTGGAGCGGAAAGGGGGTAGACTCGGCCCCTTGGCAGCTTAGCCCCGGGAAGCAGGTCGATGCAGCAGTCCCCAAGCCGGTGAGGGGGGAGACGAGTAGCCGCCTGGGCACAGAACACGTCCTTGAAGGCCTGGTACTCCGTGGGGATCTCTGCCTGCTGGGATGTCGTAGCTTCCTCCACCCTGGTGGCGCCTACCAGGGCATTGGGGACCCTGGATGGCAGCCGGGAGAGGCAGTGTTCCCGGCAGTGGTCACTCCATTGCAGGATATCGCAGGGGTCCCAGGAGTATGCAGGGGCGTGCTGTTTCAGCCAGGGCCTACCCAGGATCACGCTGACAGTGGACTCGTCGAGCACCATGAACCTTATTTCCTCTGTATGGAACAGCCCCACGCATAGAGTCACTATGGGCGCACAGTACTTCACCCAGCCCCGACCCAGTGGGCGTCCCTGGATGGTCTGGACGGCTAAGTCCTGGGAACCCCTCTCCCGGGGGAGCTGCAAGCTGTTGAGGCAGGCTTGAGAGATGAAGTTCCCTGCCGAGCTGGAGTCCACCAGCGCATCCACAGAGAGAGAGAGAGGGAGTTAGAAGCGTCACCGAGAGTGTGGACAGAGTAGAAATGTCAGATGGAAACTCTACCGTACTCACCGCTGCCGGAGCAGGACACGTGGGGCATCTGGCGCCGGAGTGGCCAGGGCTCCCACCATACTGGTACTTGCCCGACGCCCAGCGGCTGTTCCTCCCCCACCGGGGAAGCCTCTGAGAACCCAGCTGCATGGGTTCGGCGTCAGGGGTGGCCGCCAGTCCAGGCTGTTCCCCCGAGGTTGGTGACGGGGTGGCATGCGGACAGTCGCTGAGAAAGGCCGATGGATTTCCCAATGAAGTCCTCCAACCCCGTAGCGTCATCAAACACCGCCATGGCCTGTTTAATCTCGGGAGAAAGACCCAGCCGATATACCCCCAGTAGCGCCGACCTCGTTCGAGCCACTAGATGCCACCAAGGTGCGAAAACGCAAGCTGTACGCCGTGATGTCATCCTTCCCCTGGCGCAAGCTAAGCAGCTGGTCCGCTGTGTATAGGACCCCGGAAGCGGCACTGAAAACTTCGCGGAAGTGTGCCGCGAAATGAGCGTATACGTCCATCATGGGGCTGGCAGAGTCCCATAAGGCCTGAGCCCAAGCTAGCGCTCTTCCGGACAAGAGCGAAATGAGGAACGCCACCTTGGGGCTCTCGGAAGGAAAGCGCTGAGGCTGCATCTCCATGTAGAGGTTCACCTGGAGTAGGAAGCCGCGGCACGCTGAAGCTTCTCCCGAAAAAGTTCCGGGGAGCGCCATGGGACTGCTGGTGATAGCGGGGGGTTCCGGACGAGCGGCGGTGGGGGGAAAGGCGGCTCGAAGCGCGGCGACCAGATCCTGAACCGGATCGGAGGATGTGCTGGGTCGGTTCTCCATGTTCCCGTAAGAAAATGACCCTCTTATTTCCTTTTTTTTTTTTTTTTTTTTTGAGGTCCGTTATTCTGTTATGCCAGACACAGAGGTGGAAGCCGAAGTGAAGGCAAACAGTTTTAATGCCATAAACACACTGGTTAGCAGAGACAATGATATATCCGGTGGTGCGCTAGGGAGCGCGGCCCACGAAGTCCGGAAGTGAATGCAATCAGCAGTCTGTGTCCAAATCCTAGGGAGCGCGAAGCTGGGCGTGTAGTGAAAAGCACAGCCGAACCATAGATAATAACGGACGGAGGTTAGAGTGAGAGAGGGGAGTATATATGGTGGTTGATGAGGTTGAAACACGAGTCCGGTGTGTGTAATTAGTACGCCGGCGAGCCGCTCCGTGCAGAAGAGTCAGGTAGCTCCCTGACACAAACAAATAAATAAGTAAGTAAATAAATAAATAAAAAGAATAGTAATAAGAAGAAACTTCACAATTATGTGGCACTTTGTGTTGGTCTATCACATAAAATCTAATAAAATACATTTTTGTTTGTGGTTGTAAAACAAACAGCTGAGTTATTTTTCTCATCCTTACATCTTTCAGTTTAAAACTTGTTATGAAAAAAATCATGACTTCATTCTGGTTATTTAAAAAGTCCACATAAATCTTTTTGTAATATATTTAGTTTATTCTGTAATGTCCCAGAAATAATGGCCTCTCCCTGGTCATGGTGTTGGCGTGGCAGGATGACCTGAAGAAGAGCATGTCTCTGATTGTCATCATCTCTGTCATCATCTCTGATGACACCGAGAGAAAAAAGAGGAATTTGTAGAGGAGGGATGGGATCTTGGAGGTGAAGATGAATTGGAGAAATTTGAGCGTAATGCCTCATTATTTATTTTTATTTGGTCTTTGCTGATATAACCTTTCGAAAAGCTGTGGATTTTAAGTAAGAAAGAAGCATCAGTGAAGTTCACACTAAATGGCATTTTAGTAAAAAATTGTATTTACAATTTAGCATTTTCAATTTGTGTACCTCGAACCAGTCATAAAGCTTTCCCTTATATTTCCTTTTATATACGTAAATCTGTGGAATTTAAGTGAGAGAGAAGCATCAGTGAAGTTCGCACTAAATGGCATTTAAGGTGAAATATATAATATTTTACAATTTAGCATTTTCAATTTCTGTACCTCTTTCCAGTCTATGTCTGTGTGCCTATTGCCACCTTGAAAATAATTGCACACACACAAAAAAAAAATCATTAAAGGCATTTATGAAATCAGATTCAAGGCTGTCTTAAAATGCACAACAATATCCTATGCCAGTATGCTTATGCATGGCAGTGTACGCAAAACCTAGAACTTTTATTTACATACACACCGAATCAGCCACAATCAGCTCACAAGATCACAATTCACACTTTGATCAACTTTGAGAACTGACTAATAGGTTGCACCTCTAGACAGAATAAACAATATCTGGACAGTGCTTGAGGTGTCATGTAAGCTAGAAATAGAGCTCCAAAGTCAGTTAAAATGAAAAATTCAACTTAATAGTTACAACATGGTGATAATGCTGATGATCCAACGTTTTGATCTAGATCTATCAGGTCACTTCACAAATGTAGACGATTCCTAGCTTTGTAATAGCACAATCTCTAGCAAAAAAAAAATGACCAGCTCTATGTGCAGTTTTACTCTATAGACAGCATGTGTGATGTGCTGGTACCTCTGAAGTCACGGTACACAAAGTGTTTCCAGAGTAAGTTATCTTGAGAAACAGAGTGCAGGTGTCTGCATACTTTAGACAGCTTTCGGATCGATGGAACATCCAGCAGCCGCATTATCCTTAAAAGCAGCTCAGGGGGCAGCACAGTCAGACCAAACAGTGCAGGCAGACCCAGTGCTGTAGAGTGAACATGAAACAAAAACACAGACAATCTGTGTATAAGTGGGTACAAATCTACTGCAACTAGTGTGCAAAGGGGTAGAACAGTAAAGAAAGAACTGGCTCTGATTTAAGGATATACTGTACCTTCTCTAGCTCTTGCAATTAGTGGGTAAACCAACTGGTCCTTAAAAACACGAGATAGTTTCTGCATATCTCTGTAGACCAGTCCAGCATTTCCACCTACGAGGACAAAACCTCTTTAATTCACCAGACAAATAATTAAAAACTGGGTCCATATAAACAAACACACTTTACATCGTCATACAACTGTACATAAAAGACAATACATAAAAAAAAAAGTGATAAGTAATAGAGGATTCTAGAATATGAATATAACAAGTTAGCTTATGTTCCTCATAATTATAATGTTCAGTTCTGAAATATCATACAAAATTCTTTACAGAGCTAGACAGTGGTGTTACACTTGTTTAAATTTAACAGCTCTTCTATTATGTACTGCAGTTGCATATAAAAGAAAAAGCAACCTTTATTTGTTACATATATATTACAGCACAGTGAAATTCCTTATTTTGTATATCTGAGATTGTTAGGAGGTTGTTGTCAGCACAGGGTCAGACTGTATCAGAGAGGGTTAAGGACATTGCTCAAGGACTGGGGATGAACAACTGACCTTCTATCCATGAAAATAAAGACTAATGACAAAGATATTTTCATTTAACATACATAGTGTCATATACCGCACCTGCCCACTCCTTAGTCACGTACTCGTCAGGCTTCAGTGCCAGTGTCTGTGAAAACTCTACTGCACCGGTTGTCGTCATAGTGGCTGTGAGGCGGGACACAATGACTACACCATCAGCTGCAGCTACAGTGAATGAATGCAATAACAACACCTATGTAACAGAAACAACATGCGTACCTTTTATAATAAGTGTTTGGCCCTTCAGCATACCAACCATCTGAACTGGCCTGTACTCACAGGATGGGTGAAAGTACTGCAGCCTGCAGAGATACTCTAATGCAAGCCAGCTGCTGGGCATTTCTCCGACTCTGATGTCACTACCCTGCACTCATCACATATTCAAACCAAATCACACGTTTTAAACACTCAAACAACCACCAAGCTTTCTTTGTTTGATTGGTAAAAGTGACAACAGAGAATGCAATAAAGCTACACAATGTAAGACACTAAAATATTTAGTATTAATATTGTCTTAGAATTAGATTTATGTATCACTTATGCAGCAATGGGGCGGTTCTGTATTGTGTGACCTCTGACCTGTGCCAAGAAGCCGGTCTCCAGCAGGAACACGTGGGCTGCTAACAGCAGGCAGTCCGAGGTGCTGCTGCACTGCGCAGTCTGGTACAGTGTCTCTAGAGAGGGAGGAACCTTATCTTTCTCAGCTTCACAGCACAGCATGGGCCCAGGGATGAAGTGCCCCATTGCCTCCTGCTCAGCCTCACCTCTGTCCATATCAGTCTCCTCAGTCTCACATGTAGCACATGTGCTATCTGGGCTCTCATGGCTGCTACTGGTGTCTGACTGAACGAATTAACTCAGAGTTGATGAAAATGTTATACATATATTTGCTTATTTATTATTACAAGGAACAAGTCACAGTCTGAAACTTTGGATAATGATAATAAAAATGGGATACAGTAGCCTAGTGGTTAAGGTGTTGTGCTACCAATCGTAAGGTTGTGAGTTCGATTCCTACGTCCACCAAGCTGCCACTGCTGGGCCCCTGAGCAAGGCCCTTAACCCTCAATTGCTCAGTTGTTTTAAAAAATGAGATAAAATGTAAGTCGTCTGCTAAATGCTGTAAATGTAAAAATAGCTTCTCGGAAAAAAAGACAGATTTCTGACATTCATTAAATATTATATATATATATATATATATATATATATATATATGTATATATATATATATATATATATATACACACACACACACACACACACACACACACACACACACAGACGTCTCCATCCTCTACCATCTTACAAGCAGAGACAGGAAATATGCCAAACAAAAATATTACAATACTTGATAGAAACGTATTGTAGCATCAACTCTGTTGTCTTAAAATATGTAATGCAACAGTAGTTAGTAAGAATAAATATTAATTTATCAATATTTATATTGATATTTTATATATTAAGAAAAATAATAAAAGGCATTTGTAATTATTACATATATTTACAATATATCACGATGCAGACACAGAAAAGTGTATTATGACATCATTAAAACAATACTAATATTATGTTGTCATATCACACACATCTCAGCACTCACCTGGTGTGTAGATAATCCAGCGGGACTCTGAGCTGTGTTCTGATCAGCTAAAACGTTGCTGTTACTGTGAAATGGAAGCATCTCAGATCAACATCAGCTCAGCCACAAAGCATCAGACCACACAAACTTACTAAAAACTGTGTGCTCATGAAACAGTGAAGAGTGATGTAAAGTGCAGCATGGATTAACTTGTAGAGTTTAGAGTTTTGTAAAGTGTAGAATAGTGTAAAGTGTATAGAGTTTAGTGGTGTGGAGTTTAGAGTCATGTAAATTGTAGTGTAAAGTGGTGTAAAATATAGAATGGAGTAAAGAGTAGCATAATGAACACTGGGTCAATCCTCCACTCCCACTTTAACATATACAGCAGTGGTCTTCACTATTTTTTTCATGCGAGCCACACTGATAGGACAAAGTCAATAGGAGAGCCACTTTCACTGCAAAGTTTCACCACATTGCTTTGTTGCTGTTCATTTTGTGCGGGGGATTGTTTGATAAGAAATCGATCCATTTTTTAGTCCGTGTGTACAGTAAACACAAGTTGTTAACTACAGTATGATAACATCCTCTGACATATACAGCAGCTCCTTGTGCTACAGTGCCATCATCAGTTTACTCTAAAACATTTAGATGTAAATTCTGAGCAGGCAGCAATGTGTGTATGATGAGAGCAAGGCCCACCCAAACACAACATTCAAAAATGAAGGCAAGTTATGGACACTATGGAACACTGTCAGAACACAGGTTGGTGACTAGACAAGCATCTGGTACTAAGTACAAAGAAATGAGGATCTGGCTTGACAACCTCTTTTTGGAGAATATACAGTAGCATGAAACACAAACTAGCTTCTGGCAGGCCGCCAAAAACTGGGTATTGCGCAGAACGCAGTGAGTCAGTGACGAGTCAAATAATATATATAAATATATAT